>NC_133324.1:901310630-901610544 GCF_042186555.1 Aquarana catesbeiana | reverse complement strand
GTGATGTAGTGGTTAGTACTTTTGCCTAGCAGTAAAGGGGTCACTGGTTTGAATCCCAGCCAAGACCACTACATGCCTGGAGTCTGCATGTGTTCTCCGTGTGCCTGTGTGGGTTTCCTCTGGGTACTCTGGTTTCCTCCCACACACCAAAGACATGCCGGTAGGTTAATTGGATCCTGTCTAAATTGGTCTTAGTATGTGAGTTAGGGACCTTACATAGTAAGCTCCTTGAAGGTAGGGACTGATGTGAATGTACATTGTATATGTAAAGCGCTACGTAAATTGATGGCGCTATATAAGTACCTGAAATAAATAAATAAACACAACCACACATCCATACTTCCTAACATATGCCCACATATCAGTCCTTAAATATTGCAAAAATATGAAATATTTTAAATAAGTAAACATTTTACATAGAATTCCTAAAACTCTGCACCTGGTGGACTTATATACAAAACACATTAGTGTGCTTTATAAGCGTCCTATACCATGTCACCACACATGACCGAGCACTAAGAATAAAATAAGGATAAGAATACTCCGCCCTGCAGCCAATATACCACACTACAGCGCAGTGGAGAAGAATATTCTTAAAGCAGAATTCCAGTCGTTTTTTTGTTTATTAAAAGTCAACAGCTACAAAAAGTAGATCTGCTGACTTTTAATAAACACACACTCACTTGTCCCACAGTCAGCGATGCGGCTGCCCCAAATCCTCAGTTCTCTTCCTCACCCCTCCCCAGGCGCCAGCATCATATATGTGGGCAACCGACTGTGACAATTTGTGGCTTCACAGCCGGGTGCGCACTGCGCAAGTCGCCCAGCACCTCCTCAGTGGCCTTGCAATCTTCTGGGACCTGTGACATGTCCCTGAAGATTGTAGGGAGGGGGGAGGAGAATTTCCACTTGAGTCGCCTAGGCGGCCCGAGTGGAAGTGGGAGCTGGGTACCTGTCAAAACTAGGTACCCGCCCCCCCCCCCCTAAAAAAAATGACATGCCGAATTTGGCATGTAAGGGGGTTAGGAGTAAGAGTCCTTAAAGCGGAACGTCCACTTTTGGGTGTAACTCCGCTTTAACATTCTTCCTTCCTTCCTCTCTCTCTCTCCCTCTTTCTTTCTTTCTTTCTTTCTTTCTTTCTTTCTTTCTTTCTTTCTTTCTCATCTTCTTCTTCTCTCTCTCTCTCTCCCTCCCTTTCTTTCTTCTTTCTTTCTTTCTTTCTTTCTTTCTTTCTTTCTTTCTTTCTTTTTCTCTCTCTCTTTCTTTCTCTCTCTCTTTCTTTCTTCTTCTCTCTCTCTCTCTCTCTCTTTCTCTCCCCCTTTCTTTCTTTCTTCTTTCTTTCTTTCTTTCTTTCTTTCTTTCTTTCTTTCTCATCTTCTTCTTCTCTCTCTCTCTCTCTCTCCCTCCTTTCTTTCTTTCTTTCTTTCTTTCTTTCTTTCTTTCTTTCTTTCTTTCTTTCTTTCTTTCTCTCTCCCCCTCCCTTTCTTTCTTGTTCTCTTTCTTTCTTTCTTTCTTTCTTTCTTTCTTTCTTTCTTTCTTTCTTTCTTTCTTTCTTTCTTTCTTTCTTTCTTTCTTTCTTTCTTTCTTTCTTTCTTCCTTCCTTCCTTCCTTCCTTCCTTCCTTCCTTCCTTCCTTCCTTCCTTCCTTCCTTCCTTCCTTTTCTTTCTTTCTTTCTTTCTCTCTCCCCCTCCCTTTCTTTCTTGTTCTCTTTCTTTCTTTCTTTCTTCTTTCTTTCTTTCTTTCTTTCTTTCTTTCTTTCTTTCTTTCTTTCTTTCTTTCTTCCTTCCTTCCTTCCTTCCTTCTTCCTTCCTGCCTTTCTTTCTTTCTTTCTTTCTTTCTTTCTTTCTTTCTTTCTTTCTTTCTTTCTTTCTTTCTTTCTTTCTTTCTTTCTTCTTTCTCTCTCCCCCTCCCTTTCTTTCTTGTTCTCTTTCTTTCTTTCTTTTCTTTCTTTCTTTCTTTCTTTCTTTCTTTCTTTCTTTCTTTCTTTCTTTCTTTCTTTCTTTCAGCCAGTGTTGAAAAATGTTTTTGTCCCTTATACCCTAGACAACAATGCACCCGTGTACAGATATCACAAAAACCTACATATCTACAAATGTGGTATTTGTGTACAAGGTCTAAATATAGAATAAACTATATATGTTATGGATTTGTGATGAGAGAGATGATATACAGTGCCTTGAAAAAGTATTCATACCCCTTGAAAATTTCCACATTGTGTGATGTTACAACCAAAAACATAAATGTATTTTATTGGGATTTTATGTGATAGACCAACACAAAGTGGAACATAATCGTGAAGCGGCAGGAAAACAATAAATGGTTTTCAAAATGTTTACAAATAAATATGTGAAAAGTGTGGCGTGCATTTGTATTCAGCCCCCCTGAGTCAATACTTTGTAGGACCACCAATGCAATTACAGCTGCAAGTCTTTATGGGGATGTCTCTACCAGCTTTGCACATCTAGAGAGTGACATTTTTGCCCATTCTTCTTTGCAAAATAGCTCAAGCTCTGTCAGATTGGATGGAGAGCGTCTGTGAACATAAATTTTCAAGTCTTGCCATAGATTCTCAATTGGATTTAGGTCTGGACTTTGACTGGGCCATTCTACCACATGAATATGCTTTGATCTAAAACCATTCCATTGTAGCTCTGGCTGTATGTTTAGGGGCATTGTCTCAAGTTTTTTGCAGACTCCAACAGGTTTTCTTCTAAGATTGCCCTGTATTTGGCTCCATCCATCTTCCCATCAATTCAGACTAGCTTCCCTGTCCCTGCTGAAGAAAGCATCCCCACAACATAATCCTGCCACCACCATGTTTTACGGTGGGGATGGTGTGTTCAGGGTGATGTGTACAGACTGTCTGTAAAAATTAGGAACAACGGTCTGGCAATCACCTGACTGAGTTCCCTAAGTACCCTCGGATGCAAGCCATCTGGTCCCGGTGATTTATTAATGTTAAGTTTCTCAAGTCTAATTTTAATTCTGTCCTCTGTTAACCATGTAGGTGCTTCCTGTGTTGTGTCATGAGGATAAACACTGCAGTTTTGGTTACTGAAGCCCCCCGATTCACTTGTGAATACTGAGGAGAAGAATAAATTCAATACCTTTGCCATCTCCCCATCCTTTGTAACCAGATGTCCTTCCTCATTCTTTATGGGGCCAATATGGTCTGTCCTCCCTTTTTTACTGTTTGCATACTTAAAGAATTTCTTGGGATTTTTTTTGCTCTCCTCCGCTATGTGTCTTTCATGTTCTATCTTATCCGTCCTAATTGCACCCTTACATTTCTTATTGCATTCTTTATAAAGTCTGAATGCTGAGGATGATCCCTCAACCTTGTATTTTTTGAAGGCCTTCTCCTTTGCTTTTATATGCATTTTTACATTGGAGTTAAGCCATCCAGGATTTTTGTTCGCTCTTTTAAATGTATTACCCAATGGGATACATTGGCTAATGCCCTTATTCAATATGCTCTTAAAGCAAACCCATCTCTCCTCCGTATTCTTTGTTCCTAATATTTTATCTCAATTTATGCCTTTTAGCAAGGTTTGTAGTTTAGGGAAGTTGGCTCTTTTGAAATTCAGTGTCTTTGTGTTCCCTTCATGTTTCCTATTTGTGTGATTTATACTGAAACGAATTGACCTGTGATCGCTGTTACCTAAATTGCCCCGTATTTCCACATCTGTGATCAGGTCTGTATTGTTGGTAATCAGTAGATCCAGTAATGTTTTATTTATGATTTATTCTATATTTAGGCCTTGTGCACATACATCTCATTTGTAGATATGTAGGTTTTTTGTCATATCTGTACACAGGTGCATTGTCTAGGGTATAAGGCACATAGCTGAGTAAAGATCCATAATGCAGCGATGCCTTCAGAGCCATAAAAAAAAAAAAAAAAAAATAGAACATTTTATGTCTAAGTGCAGACGATAAAAACAGATAAGATAAGACTTTATTGCCATTATATACATCCAACAAGCCTTTTCAAGGTACTCTTTACAACAGCAATATTGCAATAAAGAAAACACTTTTTTCTTGTCAAATTTGTTTATTGAATTTTAACAATTAGTATACATAAGTGCATATGGTTGCAGCAAAAGAAAAGATCACATATAAGGTAATAAAATTGAGTTGTAGTTCCAACATAAACTAAAAGTAGTTTAACTAAAACAATTTTAGCATGGATCTAACTACTCAAAAGATTGTGTCATACATTGTATAAGAGAGGATAAAACCAGCTCAGACCAGGTTAATATAAGATTACCTAAGATAAAAAAAAAGGGTCTTAATGATTATCAAGAGTATAGTTTTTAAATAAAAATAAAAAAATAAGAAAATATTTATTATAGAATCTAAAATCTTATACTACATACTGGAACTATGTATAATTGGTATAATGATAACCAAGGAAATAAAAGTTCTGCTACCAGAACTATATAAAGAGTAAATTGAAAGAGGAGAGAGAGAGAATAGGGGGAAAAGTAGAAGTGAGAAAGAAGATAAAAGAAAAAGTACTCTTAGGTAGGAGAAAAAATAGATAGGGAAGAAAGAAATGAGAGGTAGTAGGGGTCCCTGGGGTAGTACATGGTAATAAACACATACCATGAATGCAGAGAATGGAAGTATTAATCGAGATTACCAAGGTCTTAGTAGGGAAGCATCAAAATTGGAAGACAAAAAGTGAGTCACCCAGGGATTCCATATATTCTCAAAGTTGGATATTTTTATTTTATCTTAGTTTCAGCAATTATTATTTCCAAGCTTTGGCAATTGTTTGTTCCGCGGCTGTAGTGATCTGTAATAGAAGTTTGAATTGGCGGTAGGAGAGAGTGGCCTGTTTTAAGTTTAAAAGTGCTATTGTAGGATCAGGATTGATAGGGATTTCAAACAGTGTTGAAATCATAAGAAATACATCTTTCCAGAAATTTTTTGCTACCGGGCAATCCCACCAAGTATGGAGATGTGATCCAAGATCACCAGAGCCACGAAAACAAGATGGAGAATAATTTGGAGCATATTTCGCAATTCTGACAGGGACCAAATACCACCGTGTGAGTACTTTGAAATTTATCTCTAAGGCAGCTATATTTTGTGAGGATGACTTAGTTGTGATCCAAATCTTATCCCAATCGGCTGTTTCCAACGAAAACCCAAGATCCATCTCCCACTTAGCCACATATGATGGTGGGTCTGAGTTGGGTTTAGTAATAAGATGAGTATAAAGATTTGAAATAAGTCTCTTAGTGTGTGGGTCACGTTTACATATATTTTCAAAGCACGTTAATTTATCTAAATGAATTCTTCCTTGTATATAGGGCATAAAAAAAATTTAATCTGAAGATATTGAAAGAGCTCTGAATTCGAAAGTTTGTGATTTTCACATAAGTCAGGGAAAGTTTTGAATGAAGTAGAGGATGCTAGTTCACAGAGTTGAGTTAAATTAGTGGAGGTCCATGTTTTAAAAGATTTAGGGGAAGACCAAGCAGGATAGAGAAATGATAAAAGAGGTATATGGGGAGATTGTAGTCCATTTACTAATTTAAATGTATCACAAATGGCTAGTGTATGTTTAGTTTTAGGATTATTGACTTTTTTTTACGGTCGGAGGAATTAGACTATACGAGGTTGGTTATTGAGAAAAAACGTTTTTCAACACAACCACACATGCATACTTCCTTATGCCCACAAATCAGTCATCTGGGCATTTTATGGCCTTCAAAACTGTGATAGGCAGTGAAGAGTGAAATCAAAAATTTACGCCCTTAGAAAGCCTGAAGGCGGTGCTTGGTTTTCAGGGTCCTGTACGCGGCTAGGCTCCCAAAAAGTCTCACACATGTGATATCTCCGTACTCAGGAGAAGCAACAGAATGTATTTTGGGGTGTAATTTCACATCTTCCCATGGCATGTTTGAGCAATATATCATTTAGTGACAACTTTGTGCAAAAAAATATTTCTTTTTCCCGCAACTTGTGTTACAATATAAAATATTCCATGGACTCAACATGCCTCTCAGCAAATAGCTTGGGGTGTCTACTTTCCAAAATGGGGTCATTTGGGGGGGTTTTGAACTGTCCTGGCATTAGCCAAAGCTTATGTCACACATCACCCACTCTTCTAACCACTTGAAGACAAAGCCCTTTCTGACACTTTTTGTTTGTTTTTGTTTACATGAAAAAATTACCCCCCAAACATTATATATTTTTTTAAAGCAAATGCCCTACAGATTAAAATGGTGGGTGTTTCATTTTTTTTTTTCACACAGTATTTGCGCAGCGATTTTTCAAACGCATTTTTTGGGGAAAAAACACACTTTTTAAAATTTTAATGCACTAAAACACACTATATTGCCCAAATGTTTGATGAAATAAAAAAGATGATCTTAGGCCGAGTACATGGATACCAAACATGACATGCTTTAAAATTGTGCACAAACGTGCAGTGGCAACAAAATAAATACATTTTTAAAAGCCTTTACAGGTTACCACTTTAGATTTACAGAGGAGGTCTACTGCTAAAATTACTGCACTCAATCTGACCTTCGTGGTGATACCTCACATGCATGGTGCAATTGCTGTTTACATTTGACGCCAGACCGACGATTGCATTCGCCTTAGCGCGAGAGCAGGGGGGGACAGGGGTGCTTTTTTTTTTCCTTTATTATTTTTTTGCTTTTTTATCTTATTTTTAAACTGTTCCTTTCATTTTTTTTTTTTTATCATTTTTTTTGTTATCCCAGGGAATGTAAATATCCCCTATGATAGCAATAGGTAGTGACAGGTACTCTTTTTTGAAAAAATTGGGGTCTATTAGACCCTAGATCTCTCCTCTGCCCTCAAAGCATCTGACCACACCAAGATCGGTGTGATAAAATGCTTTCCCAATTTCCCAATGGCGCTGTTTACATCCGGCGAAATCTAAGTCATGAAATGCTCGTAGCTTCCGGTTTCTTAGACCATAGAGATGTTTGGAGCCACTCTGGTCTCTGATCAGCTCTATGGTCAGCTGGCTGAATCACCGGCTGCATTCTCAGGTTCCCTGTTGAGACAGGAGAGTCAGAGAAAAACACGGAAGACAATGGGGGGGGGGCATTCCCTCCCACTGCTTGTAAAAGCAGTCTAGAGGCTAATTAGCCGCTAGGATTGCTTTTACATGAAAGCCGACCGCTGGCTGAAAAGAATGATACCAAGATGATACCTAAACCTGCAGGCATCATTCTGGTATAACCACTCAAAGTCGTGAATTGCGTACCTGAAGACAAAAAAATGGTTAACAATAAAACACAGTAAACGGTGAAGTATAAAAAATTGCATACCTGAAAAGCAAACGTGATAAAACATAATAACAATAAAACATTGCAGAATAGAATACAGTAAAAAAGAGCAGAACAATAGAGAGAGAATAGAGAGAGAGAGAACAATAAAACGACAACTATTTTTTTTGTTTTATATATTTTTTTGTGGTTTTTTTTTTTTTTTTTTTTTTACACTTTTTTTAGTAACTGTAACTTTTATAACGGTAACCGGTTCCAGGTTCGGGTCTCTCAAAATGCGATGGCATCTTGGGAGACCCTGTGAAAGTGTGCCTAGTCTGTGCAATGCTGTACCGTACGCTAATACTCAACTAGTGTATGGTAGCGTTCAAAACATTCACCAATGCAAAGACCAGGATTGTCAGGACAGGAGGGACAATAATAGCGGGTGTCACGCCTATATCCACGCTTGCTGCAGACACGACATCTTTTTTGGGGGGTTCGTTGGGTAGGGGTACTCGGGAGGACATAAAGAAAATGCCTCTCATGCAGCCGACTGCATTTGGTTGGGGATGTGAATGGGGGAAGTACGGGCGCTGCAGAAGTGGTGGGTTCCCAATTATTAGGATTGGCGAATGCAGCAGGAAGGGCACTATGGGCACGACGGGCCTGTGTTTGTCTTCTTCTTGGTGGCAGCGGGACACTACTTGTGCTTGCCACCTCACCAGCTTGAACTGCACTTATGGGACTCGCCACGTCACCATGTGTTACTGCAGTGCTGGTTTGACTATGACCGGGGTGTATTAGGCCACTGGTGCTTGCCAGTTCACCAAAACACTACCAAAAAACTGTTAGCGATCGCAGGGATCAGGCCTGACTCTGCGAACGCTGCAGTTATGCGTTTAGTGTTTTGTAAGTGACAGTGATCGATCGATACTGCACTTGGGTGGGCTGAGCCGGTCGGAGGGGCAAAACGCAGGTGCTAGCAGGTATCTGGGCTGATCCCGCTAACACTGCGTTTTTGGGAACCCTAAACTGCTGGGGACGCTAGTATAGATCTGATTGGATCAGATATTGATCCGTTCAGATACTAAACCACTAAGGGAGGCGTATGCTGCGTGCGTGGGTGTTAGCGGTACTGGCGCTAATCTGACGCTGCCTGGGGCGACGCATATCACCGCCGGGCGATCAGGTGGCTAAACCTTTATTCGGTAATAAACGGCGGGTGCCCTGACACTATAAAAAATAAACAAACTAACCAGCGTCAACCGTAACGGTTATACGGTGATCAGTGGTGAAAGGGTTAACTAGGGGGCAATCAAGGGGTTAAAACATTTATTAGGTAGTATATGGGGGTCCCCTGACGCTATAAAACGCTGACAGTGAACCTAAATATTAACCTCCCTAACTAGCGTCACCAGCGACACTAATACAGCGATCAGAAAAATGATCGCTTAGTGGCACTGGTGACCGGGGGTGATCAAGGGGTTAAAACTTTATTAGGGGGGGTTAGGGGGGTACCCTAGACCTAAAGGGGGCTAACCCTAACTGCCCTACCACACTAACTGTCACAAACTGACACCAATGCAGTAATCAGAAAAAAAAAAATTGCTTGGTTGGTGTCAGTGTGGCGGGGGGGGGGGAGTGATTGGGGGGGATCGGGGGTGTAATGTGTGCCTGGCATGTTCTACTGTGTGTGTGTGTGTGTTGGTGCACTCACAGTGAAGTCTTCTCTCCTCGGCGCCGGAACGGAAAATACCGAGCCGAGGAGAGATGACATCATTTCCTTTGCTGCTGTTTAGAATACAGCAGCAGAGGAATGATTCTGATTGGCTGGGAGCGATCGCGAGGGGAGGCCACGAACGGATGGTCTCCCCCTCGCCTCTCATCGCTCCCAGACCAAAGCCGACCGCCTCGGGCACCGGGGGGGGGGGTCCAATCGGACCCCCCGCCCGCGGGAAGGCAATCACGTACCAGGTACGTGATTTTGCCTGCCCGTGCCATTCTGCAGACGTATATCTGCGTGAGGTGGTCGGCAAGTGGTTAAATATTGCAAAAATATGAAATATTTTTTAAAAAGTTTAAATTTTACATACAGTTCCTAAAACTCTGCACCCGGTGGACTTATAGACAATACAGCCCTAGGGAAAAAAACTATACTTTAAGTGATTAGTGTGCGTTATAAGTGTCCTATACCATTTCTCTGACAGCAACATGGCAAACACTAGACACAGGGCCGATGCTTGACTATTTCGCACCCTAGGCAAGAATAGCACCCCCACCCAACTCCTCCCCCTGTTGTAACTACAACAGAGAACAGGGTCAAACAGAGCTGACTCACCAGGCAGTATAGTTTTGCCTAGGTCCAGAGACCTGATGGTGTCCGCTGTCCTCCGAGTCCTTAGCTGTACGCGCCTTGTCCGTCTCCCCACTGTCCTCCTCCACCTCCTCAGCTGTGCCCGCCTCGTCCAGCTCCCCACTATCTTCCTCCACCTCTGAGGTCCTCAGCTGTGCCCGCCTCGTCTGGCTCCCCACTGTCCACCTCCACCTTTGCCTCCTCAGCTGTGCCCGCCTCGTCCACCTCCCCACTGTCCTTCTCCGCCTCCTGGGCTGTGCCCGCCTTCCCACTGTCCTTCTCCGCTTCCTCAGCTGTGCCCGCTTCGTCCGTCTCCCCACTGTCCTCCTCCACCTCCTCAGCCTCCTCAGCTGTGCCCGCCACGTCCAGCTCCTCACTATCCTCCTCCACCTCCGAGTCCTCAGCTGTGCCCGCCTCGTCTGGCTCCCCACTGTCCTCCGCCTCCTCAGCTGTGCCCGCTTCATCCGTCTCCCCACTGTCCTCCTCTGCCTCCTCAGCTGTGCCCGCCTCGTCCAGCTCCCCACTATCCTCCTCCGCCTCCGAGTCCTCAGCTGTGCCCACCTCGTCTGGCTCCCCACTGTCCTTCTCAGCCTCCACAGCTGTGCCCGCCTCGTCTGACTCCCCACTGTCCACCTCCTCCTCAGCTGTGCCCGCCTTGTCCAGCTCCCCACTGTCCTCCTCCGCCTCCTCATTTGTGCCCGCCTCGTCCGGCTTCCCACTGTCCTCCTCCGCCTCCTCAGCTGTGCCTGCCTTGTCCAGCTCCCCACTATCCTCCTCTGCCTCCGAGTCCTCAGCTGTGCCCGCCTCGTCTGGCTCCCAACTGTCCTCCTCCGCCTCCCCAGCTGTGCCCGCCTCGTCCGGCTCCCCACTATCCTCCTCTGCCTCCGAGTCCCCAGCTGTGCCCGCCTCGTCTGGCTCCCCACTGTCCTTCTCCGCCTCCCCAGCTGTGCCCGCCTCGTCCGGCTCCCCACTATCCTCCTCTGCCTCCGAGTCCCCAGCTGTGCCTGCCTCGTTCGGCTCCCCACTGTCCTTCTCCGCCTCCTCAGCTGTGCCCTCCTTGTCCGGCTCCCCACTGTCCTCCTCCGCCTCCTCAGCTGTGCCCACCTCGTCCGGCTCCCCACTGTCCTCCTTCTCAGCTGTGCCCGCCTCGTCTGGCTTCCCACTGTCCTTTGCCTCCTCAACTGTGCCCACCTTGTCAGGCTCCCCACTATCCTTCTCCTCAGCTGTGCCCACCTCGTCCGGTTCCCCACTGTCCTCCTCCTCAGCTGTGCCCGCCTCGTCCGGCTCCCCACTGTCCTTCTCCGCCTCCTCAGTTGTGACATTCTTCAGCCCCTTGTGTTCCCAGGCCAGGCTAGAGGGGAAGTCAGCGGCTGTAGCTGCGCTCCCTAGGCAGCAGTGCACCCTAGGAGGCTGCCTAGTTCTCCTAGCAAGAGCGCTGGCCCTGACTAGACATGTGTGAATCGTTTCGTTACAAATCAAAATTCGGATGAAGTTTTAATTACTTGGAGATTCGGAGGTATCCCGAATCAGAATAGTAACAAATTTCAACGAATCCAACATAAATTATAACTAAACGACTGTTTTTTTCTATATGATTTATAGATGTAAACATTTCTAGATCTTTATTTCGAATTTGCAGTTTGGTCAGCTTTTGATACTGGATGATGTCCTTTGATTGTTTTATCTATATTGTCTTTGTTTTATAAAAGATAATCTAATAAAAAATTAAAATTATAGAAAAAAAAGAATTATAACGAAACAACAAATTCATTTGGATCTGAAATAACGTAATACCATAACAAATGATCTGAACTGATTCGGATCCATTTCCTTTTTTATTTTGCATTAACATTTTTCATTATTTAACAAAACGCACTACATATGAAATGGAAACATATTGTAATAAATACAGTATGGTATAAAAGTGAAATAAAATGATGATTCCTACTTATTGTGTTTGGGTTGGATGGAGGTGGATCCATCAGAATCTCCGAATCATAACATAACCAATGGAACAAAATGTATTTCTGATCCATTTCCATTTGTTAGGTTATGAGATTCTGATGGATCCACCTCGCGCCCAATTCATATATATATATATATATATATATATATATATATATATATATTATTTATAATAATAGCCAATCAAAATAACTTCCAAATACGAATCGATTCAGAACAACGAATATACAAAACTAATTCCGAAAACAAATCATTTTAACATAACGAATATGACGAAGTGAATGAATCCGAAACCAAACACATTTTTCCGTCTTGCACATCTCTAGCAGACACACTGTAATCTGTATGGGTTGGATCACTACCAATAGCTTTTGCCCACTTTTTAAATTGGCTGGCATATGCTGTATCTAAAAATTGTTGAATCCGTACCTATGATCTGCTGGGCGGTTTTCGCCACACATGACCGAGCACTTCTTATCCTCCGCCCGGCAGCCGATATCCCACACTACTGCGCAGTGGAGAAGAATACCCTTAATGATGCAAAGATAAAAATTGACCCGAATCCTTAAAGGTAATCTGACCTGTTTCAATCCCCCTAGGAAAAATAATCTCTGTTAGATTTTTTTTTACACTATAAAACAAGTATTTTGAGACCATGATATCTCCCATGTGCATGAGCCCTAATTAGCTGCGTATAATATCTTTATTTATTTTTTAAGGTCTATAATATACCAGCAGGGGGCAGTCAAAGTTTGCATTTCCATACAGTGTATTACCAAAAGTATTGGGACGCCTACCTTTACACACACATGAACTTTAATGGCATCCCAGTCTTCGTCCGTAGAGTTCAATATTGAGTTGGCCCACCCAGCTTCAAGTCTTCTGGGAAGGCTGTCCACAAGGCTTAGGAGTGTGTCTATGGGAATGTTTGATCATTCTTCCAGAAATGCATTTGTGAGGTCAGGCACTGATGTTGGACAAGAAGGTCTGGCTCACAGTCTCCACTCTAATTCATCCCAAAGGAGTTCTATCGGGTTGAGGTCAGGACTCTTTGCAGGCCAGTCAAGTTCCTCCACCACAAACTCGCTGATCCATGTCTTTATGGACCTTGCTTTGTGCACTGGTCCAAATCATTTGGTGGAGGGGGGATTATGGTGTGGGGTTGTTTTTCAGGGGTTGGGCTTGGCCCCTTAGTTCCAGTGAACTCTTAAGGCATCAGCATACCAAGACATTTTGGACAATTTCATGCTCCCAACTTTGTGGGAACAGTTTGGGGATGGCCCCTTCCTGTTCCAACATGACTGTGCAGCAGTGCACAAAGCAAGGTCCATAAAGACATGGATGAGCGAGTTTGTGGTGGAGGAACTTGATTGGCCTGCACAGAGTCCTGACCTCAACCTGATAGAACTCCTTTGGGATGAATTAGAGTGGAGACTGTGAGCCAGGCCTTCTCGTCCAACATCAGTGCCTGAACTCACAAATGCGCTTCTGGAAGAATGGTCCAACATTCCCATAGACACACTCCTAAACCTTGTGGACAGCCTTCCCAGAAGAGATGAAGCTGTTATAGCTGCAAAGGGTGGGTCAACTCAATACTGAACCCTACCGACTAAGACTGGGATGCCATTCATGTGCCTGTAAAGGCCGGTGTCCCAATACTTTGGTAATATAGTGTATCTGTGCACCAAGTCCAGTAACTATGCAGTACAATTGCTGCCCTCCTGAAAATGCTGGTAATCTGGCTATTGTCCTGAACTGCAATATTCACATTGCCTGATATACTAAATATGTAATCAACAGGGACAAAAAAATGTATTTTTATTTTTAATTGTACTTTTATTTCATGAGTAATGCTAAATTATTATGGAACTTGTGGTTTCATAAATTGTAACTGAATGACACTTAGCCCTCATTCACATTGACTGCAGCTTTGAAACCACTCGATTTCTAAGCCACATGTCAGTGCGACTTCGGGTGCGACTTGGAAGCTATGCGGTTTTCATGCACAGATGTCTATACAATTCACACCCAAAATCGTCAAAAATTCAAATTTGATGCAGCACCATAAAGTCGACGTTGCATAGATTTGAACAGTGCGATGACCGGCAATAGGATGCGACTTGTCATGCGATTTGCCCCAATGTGAATGAGGGCTTATGCCCCGTACACACGGTCCGATTTTCCGATGGACATTGTCCGATCGGAGCGTGTTGTCGGACATTTTCCATCGGATTTTCCGACACACAAAGTTGGAGAGCAGGAGATAAAATTTTCCGACAACAAAATCCGATCGCGTCAATTCCGACCGTGTGTGGCCTGTTCCGACGCACAAAGTGCCACGCATGCTCAGAAGAAATTCCGACACGGGACAGCTCGTTCTGGTAAACGTAGCGTTCGGAATGGATACAGCACTTTCGTCACGCTGCAATGTTAAAAATGGTTTAATACAGCGCACTCTCTTCTTCTTTATAATGTGACAAGAATTAAGTAGTTTTGATGCTCATATTCACACACACTTCTCACAAACTTATTTCGTTACTATTTATCGGGATTCCCTCAATATATTTAGATTTCTCACATCTGACAACAACATTTTTTTTTATTTTTGGACTTTAATGTAGATTCTTTTTTTGTGTTTCTCTTTTTTATTTTTTTTTTTTTTTTGGTGATTTTGATTTGTACTCCCGAAAATGTTTGTGTGTGTTTTTGGTGACAAGTTCCCACAACTCCACTAATATGTTATTCTATTTAATCTGTAGGAGATTGTTTGGTGTTGTTGTCTCTTGTTAATTTCACATTGTACTTTATAAATGTACCTGAATCTTCACCAACAAACTGTCCTTTTTGGATGAAAACACACACAGGAGAGTAGAATTTCCCTAAAAAAATTTTATTAAGGGGTCACAACTATAAACAAAGAGGGAGGCAACGCTGGAGAAACTGCAGAAGTGGGCGAAGCCTTGGACCCCCAGGGCACACATCAATTATTTAAAAGCAAAATTGGTGGCCTGAGGAGTCCTTATCTAAGGGAGGGCAGTCTGGTCCAGAAGTCCCAGAGATCCGGAAAGCAGCAGATGACATACATGTCCCCAGGCTGTGGTCATACAAGAGACTGCAGCTTTTGTCAGACCAGACTGAACCCAGGGCAATCACTCTTTGGTCTTCTTTCCACGCTTCCTTACAGGCTTTGGCTGTGGTGGTGGAGTTGTGGCAGCAGGAGGAGGAGGAGGATCATCCCTCTCAATGACATCCGTCTTGTGTGTCAGTTCCCCACTCAACTGGGCACTGGGGACTCCTGATGTGAGTGGGGGGGGCACTGGGGACTCCTGATGTGAGTGGGGGGGGGCACTGGGGACACCTGATGTGAGGGGGGGGCACTGGGGACACCTGATGTGAGGGGGGGCACTGGGGACTCCTAATGTGAGGGGGAGCTCCGCCAGGGACACCTGATGTGAGGGGGAGCTCCGCCGGGGACTCCTGATTGTGAGGGGGGGCTCCGCCGGGGACTCCTGATGTGAGGGGGGGCTCCGCCGGGGACTCCTGATGTGAGGGGGGGCTCTGCCGGGGACTCCTGATGTGAGGGGGGCTCCGCCGGGGACTCCTGATGTGAGGGGGGGCTCCGCCGGGGACTCCTGATGTGAAGGGGGGCTCCGCCGGGGACTCCTGATGTGAGGGGGGCTCCGCCGGGGACTCCTGATGTGAGGGGGGGCTCCGCCGGGGACTCCTGATGTGAGGGGGGGCTCCGCCGGGGACACCTGATGTGAGGGGGAGCTCCGCCGGGGACACCTGATGTGAGGGGGAGCTCCGCCGGGGACTCCTGATGTGAGGGGGGGCTCCGCCGGGGACTCCTGATGTGAGGGGGGCTCCGCCGGGGACTCCTGATGTGAGGGGGGCTCCGCCGGGGACTCCTGATGTGAGGGGGGGCTCCGCCGGGGACACCTGATGTGAGGGGGAGCTCCGCCGGGGACTCCTGATGTGAGGGGGGGCTCCGCCGGGGACACCTGATGTGAGGGGGGGCTCCGCCGGGGACTCCTGATGTGAGGGGGGCTCCGCCGGGGACTCCTGATGTGAGGGGGGCTCCGCCGGGGACTCCTGGTATGAGGGGGAGCTCCGCCGGGGACTCCTGGTGTGAGGGGGGGCTCCGCCGGGGACTCCTGGTGTGAGGGGGGCTCCGCTGGGGACATCTGATGCAAGGACGGACTCTGCTCGGACATCTGAAGCAAGGACGGACGGCTGGTGGCAGGCGACGTGGCTGGTGACACGCTCAGGGATCCCACTGATTCTGCATTATGGTGAGTTGAATGATTTCATTTTATATTACAATATAATAATAGAAATAATGCGCTTCAATCATCCTGACACCATAACAACCATGGTGCCGGGATGATTGAAGTGCTAACACCAGGTGTTTGGAGTATCTTTATCTGCTGATTGTTAAACTTTCTAGAATACACATATTTCTATTGTGTAGGATCTAGGGCTGCTGTCCCGTCATTTCCCTCTCTCTCCCCCTCTCTCCCCCTCTCCATCCCTCATTCATTTCAGACTCTAACCACACCCTCTAGAGCCACGCCCATATAAGCCACGCCCACAATTTCGCGTAAGCCATGCCCATTTTTTGCCGCGGCGTGCTTAGCGCGCCGCACTTGTCTATTTTTGCTAGGTCACGCCTGCTGACGAATGCCCCGCCCCCTAATTATTGGACAGCTCCGCCTACAGCCACAAAAGTGTCCCACATTTTTTTTTTACAATGTTAGCAACTATGGTCTTCCTGTGTATGAAAAAGGGACATAGTTTTAGTTTTTTATTCATCAATCACACACAATTTTCACCTCCTGACTGCTGCAAATTGAATGTTAACAAATATAACAGACTATCCTTCTGAGCCCAGCAGTTTTCATTCTTGTCCCAATTTTGGGTGCCCACTACTGTCTATTGATATGTAAAGCAATTAGTGATCAATAATAACATCTAATAAACATCATTTATTTATTGACCAGAAATCTGTAGAAGAATTCTATACCTGACTCCAGCTGGGCTCCTCCACTTCTTCCTGGCTGGAAGGCCCAGGTTGGACATCGGAAGCCTCAGCTGGGGTGGAAGGAAGTGTGGAAGGAAGGGTGGAGAGGGATTCCCTGACTTCAGTGTGGTCTGACAGAAATCGCAGTCTCTCATAGTACCACAGCCTGGGGACATAAACGTCATCTGCTGCAGCTCCGGACCTCTGGGAATCCGTGACCTTCTTGCGCTCCCTAAGATAAGTGCTCCTCAGGCCACCAATTTTAGCTTTTAAATAAGGGATGGTTGCTGTGGGGACCACCGGCTTCACCAACTCCAGCAGTTTCTCCAGCGCTGCCTGCCTCTTCTGTTTGTGGTTATAGTGGGGGTGTCTCACTTGCCACAGACAGGGCAGCTCCCTGTACTTGTCTATGAACAGGGGCAGGAAATTGTGGTCGTTGAACCCATCCATTTTCTCTGTAAGACACAACACAAGACAAAGCCTAATGTCAGGCCAAACTCCCCTAATCTTGTTACAATATAGGCTTCCATTTCGAAGCAGTATAGGCCCAAGTTTAGATCCTACCTTCGTTAGCACGATCGGCGTCTCCGATGCTCCTTCCTCCGCTCACAGATCGTACGTAAGACGCACGCGTTACGATTTATACACACTGCGCATGCGTATAACTCCGCCCGCCCCTGACGTTCTTTCTAGTCTATTCCCCGCCCCTTTTCGTTCGGCGCAGTGGAGGAAGAGCACATGGCGGAGAGACAGCAGGATAGTGCTAAGTACAGCAACGAGGAGGAGGAGGAAAGGCTGGAGCCTGAAACGTCCCGATCCAGAAGGAGATTAAAGGACTCAAATATGTCCTTTGGGGAGATGTTGGAGATGGTGGACATCCTGAAGAAGGCTGACTATGATGGAAAGTATGGGCCTTACCCCAACCACAATGTCCGAAAGGCCAAGATCATGGCGAAAGTGGTCAGGAGACTGCACCGGAAATTCGGGGTACGACGATCGAAAGATCAGCTCAGGAAGCGGTGGTCGGACCTGAAATTAAGAGAACATGAGCAGTACAGAAAGATCCGGAGAGTGCTGCAAAAAAGTAAGTAGTTGTGCTGTGTTCCTATTCTTTTTGTGTTTATTACGTTCGTGCTGCTCCATGTGCTTTTAGGAACTGTTGTACAGTTTAAAATGGCAACTTTCATGTTCATGGGCACATTATTCGTTCGGATCACACATTGTTATTTCGGACGATAAAATACCATTGTTTAGGCCATATGCATTTGGCCACCATTTTGACGCCCTATACTTGTCTTCAAAGAATTGGGTTGTGTAGATGGCTTTGTTACTAGAATGAAATGCAAACTAGATTGTGTGTAAGGAGAGGACACTGAGCAGCTGTAAAGCTTTTAGCAAACAGGTAAAGTATTGCAGCTTGACAAAGGGCACTAAAAAAGCTACATCTTGGAACTCGGCTAAAATAGACAATTGTACCCCACTTCCAAGCAATGTTTCATCTTTATAGTTCTGACCTCAAATATCTGTGTGCTAATTATACCATTTTTGTTTTACATAGGGGAGAAAAGACTCGGAGGACACCCCTCATCCGAGGAGACCAGAGCCCCCCCCCCTCTGGAAGAAGGGGAAATCCACCCAACACAAGATGAGCAGGAGGAAGAAGACGTGGTGGAAGTAGTCACCACAACAGGTGAGTGTCTGCAACCACAGACTCAGATAAGAGATGGATTGCGGCATTTTTTTTAAAACTAATTTATTTTGGGTTCCTCTCTTTTTAGGTGATCGTGAGGTTGTGGATCCAGATCCTTTCACATCCGAAAGTGCCCAGATCCTGATCGGGGAGATCATGCGGTGTAATTTACAATTGGAAATCATCAAGCAAAACATCAATGATGTTATTCCAAAATATAAAAACATCATTGATGTTTTGGGGCGAGTTTAAAGCCCCTCCAAATCACTTTCTTCTTTTGTGTGCTACAATGTGCGAAATGTTTTTGTGATTTTTCCCAAAGCCAAATTTGGAGGATGCACACAGTGTGCCAACATGTGCTATCTGCCATCACGGGAGATCAATGGATGCGTTTTGGGGGTGCAACACCTTCCTCAATTATAAAGTAGCGGTGAGGAAGGGCTTTCTCCCCCAAAACACATCCCTTGATCCCCCCTGATGGCAGATAGCACATGTTGACATTGTGAAATTTGTGTGCATCTTCCAAATTTGGCTTTTCCTGGGGTGATTTCCCCCCATCTGAACGCTATATCAAACACAGTTCCTAAATACTCATGTCTGATATTGCCTTCCAGTTCTACCAAATGTGAACTTTGTAAGATCAAGATTTGTGTCTTTCTTGTTGGTTTTACACAGGCCTGTTTTCTATAAAATGCACATTTTGATTTTGGATAATGCCACCACAAAAATTGTTATACAACAAACATGTTGGTTTGTCAGAAAAACCTTTGGTAAATGCACATGTGATTGTGCTGGTATTAAAAAGATTGTTCATCAAGAATGTGTGGATTATTGTCTCAACACTACAACACTTTTGGGGTGATGTAATTGTTGTTTTAGGAGAAAATGGGGGTAATTTCCTAAGGGGAAATCCACTTTGCACTACAAGTGCAGTTTCAGTGCAGTTGCAAGTGCACTTGTAGTGAAAAGTGTCTTTGCATTTAGTAAATAACAGCCAACAGTGCTTTGTATAAGGTTACACAATCACGCCATTTTCTGGACTCCACACATTTCTGTCAGGGTCAGCTAAAACAAACACAAGCAGTAAATGTCCACAAAGAAGAGCCTGGGGGGAGATGCCTGTCGAGAACTTGAGGTCCTGCAGACTTCTCCCTGTCGCCAAATACCGCAAGGTAGCGACCAACCTCTGCTCCGGGGTGATGGCTTGCCTCATGCAGGTATCCTGCCTGCTGATATAGGGGGTCAGCGAAGCCAACAGACGGTGAAACACGGGGTCCGTCATCCGGAGAAAGTTCCTGAAATCATCAGGATTATTCTCACGGAGCAAAGGCATATGACAGAACTGGTCACGCTGAAGCAACCAATTCTTGGTCCATGAACTCCCCCCCACCCTGTTCATGGACTGGACTTGTGTCAAGGTCAGGACCCCAACACCAAGCCCCCGCACAGCACGAACTCTACGAGGAGTACGCATACGAAACATGGCTAGAAAACGGTCGGCTGCTCAGAACGAAATAACAGAATGCACTGAAGAACAGCAAGGCCTGTGAAGAGCGTCCTGAAAAACAGCAACGAGCGGGCAAGATCGCACAGAAAACTCCGATACGAACTGACTGCACGCACTGAAGAGCAGATACAAACCCACAAGCACAAACTGAACGGCAGAAAACGATCTGAAAGCCACGAGTCTGAAAAAGCGCGAATCGTCTCTCACCAAACTTTTACTAACACGAGATTAGCAAAAGGAGCACAAAGGGTGCCACGCTTGGTTCTGAACCGGCCTTTTCTAGTCTCGTCGTACGTGGTGTACGTCACCGCGTTGTTGGCGATCGGAAATTCCGACAACTTTGTGCGACCGTGTGTAGGCAAAACAAGTTTGAGCCAACATCCGTCGGAAAAAATCCTAGGATTTTGTTGTCGGAATGTCCGAACAAAGTCCGACCGTGTGTACGGGGCATTAGTCTGCTCTGAGCACTATGTCATGTGTATCATAAATAGCTAGAATTGGAGGGGGGGGTTGTTTTTATGCATCACTTGTTTTCACTTGTTTTGTATTTCAGAACGATCTCTTACATCCTCTTTCTAGCCACTTCCTGTCTACTTGACTTCCAATGATGGGTGTGTGGTATTTCTAAGGAAAGTTAGCTGATGATTACAATAGAGGACTCATGTACATTAAAGCTGCACGATTCTGGCCAAAATGAGAATCACAATTTTTTTTTGCTTAGAATAAAAAAAAAACACGATTCTCTCATGATTCTCGTGGCGTAAAATCTTTCACATTATGCAAAAATAAATTGGGCATCTTTACCAATTCCCAGTAAAAGGCATCTTTGAAAATGTCCAGCAAAGGCATCTTTACCAATTCCCAGTCAAGGCATCTTTAACCACCTGACGTCCGCGCTATACCCGAATGACGGCCACAGCGCGGACCTGAATTCCCGGGAGGCCGTCATATGACGTCCTCCCCTGTGCACGCTCCCTGCAGGGCGCGCGCCGGGCGCGCTGTGATCACCGAGTCACTGAGACTCGGCTGATCACCGATCCGAGTAAGGGGCCGGTTCCGGACTCTTACCATGTGATCAGCTGTCAGCCAATGACAGCTGATCACATGATGTAAACAAAAGATCGGTAATTGTTTTTTTTTTTTTTTACTCACGCTGACAGCGTGAGTAGAAAAAAAAGCCGATCACCGGCTGGGATGGAAGAGGCACATCTGCCTCATCAGTGCCACCTACTAGTGCCAAATAAAAGAGCCCACAGTGCCACCTAACAGTGCCCACAGTGCCACCTAACAGTGCCCACAGTGCCACCTATCAATGTCAACAAGTGCCACCTATCAATGCCCACCTGTAGTGCCAATCAGTGCCACCTGGCAGTGCTGCCCATCACTGCCATCCATCAGTGCCCATCACTGCCACCCATCAGTGCCCATCACTGCCGCCTATCAGTGCCCATCACTGCCGCCTCATCAGCGTACATCAATGAAGGAGAAAAATGACCCGTTTTTAATTTTTTATCACAAAATATAAAAATTTTTTTTTTTTTTTAATTCAGATTTTTACATTTTTTTAACAAAAAGGTAAAAACTGCAGAGGTGATCAAATACCACCAAAAGAAATCTCTATTTGTGGTGAAAAAATGATAAAAATTTCATTTGGGTACAGTGTTGTATGACCGCGAAATTGTCATTCAAAGTGCATCAGCGCTGAAAGCTGAAAATTGGTCTGGATAGGAGGGGGGTTTAAGTGCCCTGTAAGCAAGTGGTTAAAAATGCCCAGTAAAAGGCATCTTTGAAAATGCCCAGCAAAGGCATCTTTACCAATTCCCAGCAAAGGCATCTTTACCAATGCCCAGCAAAGGCATCTTTGAAAATGCCCAGCATTTTTAAAGATGCCTTTTCTGGCCATTTTTAAAGATGCCTTGGCTGGGCATTGGTAATAAATGTGATTTTTGCTGTTGTATACATGCTGATAACTTGTCAAACCTTGGCTCATACTCCGTTAGTTTGAGAGCAACACATACAGCACTCAGTTCATCTGTCTATTTCTGGCATCACATTTGATATAATTCAATGCTGAAAACAGCTGCTCACAAGCACAGGATGACCCAAACAAAGAAAGAAAAGCAACTCCAAGTGTTTTCATTGACTTAGAATTATTTGGCAGAGAATTCCACACTTCGTTGTCCTCTGTCATCCCTTCACACTCCATCTTCTCAAGTGTTGCACGCCGGCCATAGAATTTATTTTTCTAGATAGAGCTTTCTTGAAATTCCAGTAGCTCCATTTCAAGATGTTCTAAATCTAACCAGCAGGAAAGATCAAGTTCTTCACATTTGGCAAGGTTGTCTCCATCTTACGGAACTGTAAAAATCTGTTACTAAAATTCTCCTTTGCAACTGCTATAGTGCTCGAAAATTCCTTGTAGATTTCATGATGCTTTGGATTGTCTGTAAATGTTGTAGAATTTTCCAAATGCATTTTTTAGATTTGGAAAATATTTCAGCTGCCCACTTTCAAGGTCTCTTTCAAAAAGCTGCAGTTTTCTCTCAAATGTTCTGATATCAGAAAACATCCTTTCTACTGTTTTCCTTGCAGTTTTTTTTTGTTCAGTACATTGAAGTGTATTGTAAAATCTGGACAAAAACAGGAGGTTGGTGAGCCAGGACATATCAGTGAGCTGTGGATATTCCTGCCCCTTTTCATTCATAAACAGCCTCATTTCATTCAAGCAGGCTACAAATCTCAGCTATGAGTAAGCACTCAGTCCTGAGTGCGAAACGCGTCAGCTTACCTGTACTTTCTGCATGACAGTCTTGTTATTTTGATGATCCCATTTTTTCAATAAAGTGAAGTTTTTTGACTACATCTGGTGTGCGGCATCCAAATCTTCTCCTCCATTCAAGCCTACAAATCTCTCCAAGACCCGTCCTCTGCTTAGCCACCGTACATTATTGTACATAAGTAAAGTATTATACTGTGCCTGTACCCAGGGCCATCTTTTCGCATGGGCACGCTGGGCAGTTGCCCGGGGGCCCTACTTGCCTGGGGGGCCCCACCTGCCCAGCGACCCCAGCCAAGCATCATTCACAGCCCTCAAAAAAGAGTGTGGGCTGCCTGGGGGCTGGGTGCGGGGGGGGCGAGCACCGCCGGCAGCCTGGTTTTGTCGGAGCGATCGTAGGGGAAGGGAGAGGAGACCCGACGCCGCCTGGTTGATCAGAGCGCGGGGAACATAACAGCTTTCATTTCAATAGCTGTGTGTTCCGTCATATACAGCGCCTCCCCCTTGTCCGGGCACTTTGATAGACAGATCACCCGGAAACGGTAGGTGAATCAAGAAACGAAGGAGTTGTTTTACTGGGCAAATAGTGTGGGTAAAATACAAAAAAAAAACCCTGATACTTGACATCTCTGTTCTTCTGTTCAGTAATCCAGCCTCCAGGATCCCTGAATATTAGTGCGCTTTTCTCCTGCAAACAACTTCCTGGTCACAGCAGCCTCCTTCTCCATCCCAATCCCCACTATTGGTTTATTACTTTGATAGGATGCTCCATACATTTTTGCAATCCGACTGTACTGTTTTTATACAGTTTTAGATTGATGAAAACTATGTAATTATGAGGGCCTACGTAAACGAACCAATCAATCTGTCTCAAGCATGCCCTATATAGAGCTATAGTGGTTAGTAGGCAGGGGCGGACTGACTATTGAGCCACTCGGGCACTACCCGAGGGCCCTGGGCCACTAGGGGGCCCCATCAGGGTTGCCAGCCTCAGTAAAACCAGGGACAATATGTATAAATCTGTGTTTTTTTTACATCTGTCTGTGTATACTGTGGGTACATGTATGTGTATACTGTGTGATTGTATACTGTGTGTGTGTGTATACTGTGTGGCCCCATAATCTCTGATTGACTGGGGGCCCCATGAGTTATCAGTCCGCCCCTGTTAGTACCCTGTTTCCCCTAAAATAAGACCTAGCGTGATTGTCAGTGATGGCTGCAATATAAGCCCTACCCCCCAAATAAGCCCTACCCTGTTTCCCCAAAAAGAAGCCCTACCCTGAAAATAAGACCTACAAGGACTTTAACTAGGGCTTATTTGGGATGTAGGGCTTATATTGCAGCCATCACCGACTATCACGCTAGGTCTTATTTTCGGGGAAACAGGGTAGGTCTAAAATAGATTGTACTCAGATTATAATTTGTATGGTTATTCTGGTCCTGGGGCACTGTATTTTTCTTTTTTTTTTTATATTTCACGGGTCCTAGGGTACTGTTTTTTTTTTAATTACCGTTGCCAGCTCCTTGTTTAAACACTGATTTTGTTGGAAGTACCAATAAATATAGCCTTATTGATAATTTGCATTTTTATTCTCGTACGTGATTGTGTAGACAGGGCCCCAGTGCACTGTATTGCCCGGGGGCCTATAATGCTCTTAAGATGGCACTGCCTGTACCTCATCAAGAAGTGCTTGAAACTGTTGAAAATTAAGAGCGCGAGCCGTGATGTAATTCACCATTTTTGTGACATCCTTGAGAATATCGTCTAATTTTTTACTGCTTTCCTTGGCACAAAGATCTTCTTGATGTATAATACAATGAAATTGAATGACTGGATGCTTTGCTTCTTTAAAGGGGTTGTAAAGGTAAAAAATGTTTCACCTTAATGCATTCTATGCATTAAGGTGAAAAAACTTCCGACAATACCGCCGCCCCCAGCCCCCCCTGTTTTACTTACCTGACACCTCGAAAGTCAGCCGCTCGCTCCCGACATCCATTAAGGAGCTCAGCCTGGCCACTGATTGACTACAGTGGATGGATTGAAAGCAGCGCAGCCATTGGCGCGGCGCGCCGGGGGCGGGGCCAAGTGATACAGTGAGCGGCTATAGCCGCCGGCTGTATCACGGGAGCGCGCCCGCAAGAACTAACCACCATGCGAGGGAGCTCGCATTAAGGTGGTTAGTTCTTGCGGGGAGGAGCTGAAACAGCCGCCGAGGGACCCCAGAAGAGCAGGTTCGGGGCCACTCTGTGCAAAACGAGCTGCATAGTGAAGGTAAGTATAACATGTTTGTTATTTTTTTTTTTTTAAATTACCTTTACAACCCCTTTAACAAAAAAACTGTATGAAACCAGATGTTACCCCTACCATGGAAGGTGCCACTAGTAACTGAAACCACTTTTTCTGACCTTATGTCTTGTGACAAAAAAGCTTCCATCACAGCATTGTAGATATCTATCCCTTGTGTTCTTCCAGGCAAAGACACAAGTTTCATGAGCTCTTCTCTCATGGTGTCACCAACAGCATGACGCAAAGTTACTGCTAGCCTTGCATGATTATGTATATCTGTGCTTTCATCCAAGCACATTGAGTAACAGGCTGCCTTTTGTAAGTCAGTGGTGAGCTGCTGACTAAGGTCACTTGCCATACGCAAGACTCTATCTTTAACAGTATTTCTGGTAAGTGGCATTTCAGAGATTCATTGCTTAATTTTGTCCTTGTTTGGGAAATCATGAAAAAGGGAGTTACTCACAGCCAACATGGCCGTTTTGATAAAATCGCCATCAGAAAGGGGCTTACCGTGTTTTGCTATGCACAGTGAAATTTTGAAAGCTGACAGTTGCCAGATAATTTGTTTTAGAAAGATAGTTGCAAAAACGACGATACTGGCAGTGATATTTCCTCAATTTCCCATCAAGAAACTCTTTCAGCTTTACCAAGTTGTGGCAACACTTTTGTGGTTGGTATCAAAATGACGTCTGACACTTGATGTGCGAGATACAACACTTTCACTACACAGAACACATAACGCTTTCCCATTGCGTTCAATCACTCCAAATGACCGTGTCCAGGCCTCTTGGAATGATCTTCCACTATCTGTTTTTAATTTTGCTTTCTTTGATGTTCAAATCTACAAAAAACACAAAATATATAAAATAAAGACGGATGAAGCACCCAATACAAATCTATCCCTACCTACCTATACCAAAAATATTATTGCAACATTTCACAAAAAAGGTACATAATAAACACAGAATTGTAGAAGAGCAACTCACGATTTTGTCCAATGTCCTGTGAGACCGCTGACACCGCTCTGCTGGGTCTGCTGTAGATACAAAGGGCTGGAATGAAAAAAAAAAATTGTCATTGTTGTCCATTGGCCAGGACCAGGGATGAGCCGAACACCCCCCTGGTTCGGTTCGCACCAGAACATGTGAACAGACAAAAAATTTGTTCGAACACGCGTACACCGTTAAAGTCTATGGGACTCGAACATGAATAATCAAAAGTGCTAATTTTAAAGGCTTATATGCAAGTTATTGTCATAAAAAGTGTTTGGGGACCCGGGACCAGCCCCAGGGGACATGGATCAATGCAAAAAAAAGTTTTAAAAACGGACGTTTTTTCGGGAGCAGTGATTTTAATAATTTTGACACTTTTTTTGTGAAATGGTAGGGGTACATTTCACACGGGGGGGCGGGATCTGGGGGTCCGCTTGTTAAAGGGGGCTTCCAGATTCCGATAAGCCCCCCGCCCGCAGACCCCCACAACCACCGGGCAAGGGTTGTGGGGATGAGGCCCTTGTCCTCATCAACATGGGGACAAGGTGCTTTGGGGGGGACCCCCCAAAGCACCCTCCCAATGTTGAGGGCATGTGGCCTGGTACGGTTCAGGGGGGACGCTCTCTCATCCCCCCTCTTTTCCTGCAGCCTGCCAGGTTGCATGCTCGGATAAGGGTCTGGTATGGATTTTTGGGGGGACCCCACGCCATTATTTTTTTAATTTTGGTGCGGGGTTCCCCTTAATATCCATACGAGACCTGAAGGGCCTGGTATGGAATTTAGGGGGACCCCCATGCCTTTTTTTTTTTAAATTTTGGTTCGTGGGTCCCCTGTGGGGAAATCCCATGCCGTTTTTTATCAATTAACTTTTAACATTAACTTTCGGACCGACAATTCATATAGCCGCGATACTTTTAAATGACTTTTTTTCCTTTGAAATGTCATTTTGCTGTCAGACTGTTCTAAACACGGGAAACATGCGCCCCTTTACAGGCATACTATAGATACCCCCCAGGTACAAAATTTAAAGGAATATTACACTTTTATTGTTTCACTTTAAGCATTATTAAAATCACTGCTACCGAAAAAACCGCCCTTTTTAAAACTTTTTTTTGCATTGATCCATGTCCCCTGGGGCAGGACCCAGGTCCCCAAACACTTTTTATGACAATACCATGCATATAAGCCTTTAAAATGAGCACTTTTGATTTCTCCCATAGACTTTTAAAGGGTGTTCTGCGGCTTTTGAATTTGCTGCGAACACCCCAAATTGTTCGCTGTTCGGCGAACTTGCGAACAGCCGATGTTCGAGTCAATCATGAGTTCGACTCGAACTTGAAGCTCATCCCTAGCCAGGAAACAGGTTCAAGCAACTACCATATGTTATATATAGCGCCACCTTAAGGTGAATTGGACTTTAGGCCATTGGCCTCAAAACTGTGGCCCTTGGCTTGCTTTTATTAGGCCCATGGGACACTGATTTATCCACTGATACTAACAAATAGGTTATAATCCCCCCCACTCACACCAATGAAGGGGCACACATTTCTTCCAATGACACCAAAGATAGGGGCACTATTCCCCCCCAATGATGGGGCACAATGTTTGCCAATGACACCTGTAATGAGGCACAATGACACCAATGAGGGGGGAAAATGTTTCTCAATAATGCTAATAATGAGGCCGAATAACAGTAATGATGGGGCACAATGTTTCCAAATGACACCTATAATGAGGCACAATGCACACCAATGAGGTGGGGAAAATGTTTCACAATGACACTAATAATGAGGCCTTTTTTTTTTTAAGAGTAGTAAGTTAGTTAAAAAAAAGAGGCACTTAAACCCCCTTCCTAACCAGACCAATTTTCAGCTTTCGGTGCTCTCACACTTTGAATGACAATTACTCAAGTCATGCAACACTGTACTCATATGAAATGTTTGTCCTATTTTTTCACACAAATAAAGCTTTGTTTTGGTGGTATTTAATCACCATTGGGTTTTTTATTTTTTGCGCTATAAATCAAAAAAGACTGAAAATTCGGTAAAAAAAATTCTTTGTTTCTGTTAAAATTTATTGCAGAGTATTGGCGAGTATTGGCAGAGTATTGCATTTGCAGAGCATTGCATGTATTGGCAGAATATTGCAGAGTATGACAGTGTATGGGCAAAGTATGGGCAGAGTATGGGCAGAGTACTGCAGAGTATTGCAGATTATGGGCAGAGTATTGCAGAGTACTGCAGAGTATGGGCAGAGTGCTGCAGAGTATGGGCAGAGTACTGCAGAGTATGGGCAGAGTATTGCAGAGTATGCAGAGTATGGGCAGAGTACTGCAGAGTATGGGCAAAGTACTGCAGAGTATTGCAGAGTATGGGCAGACTACTGCAGAGTATGGGCAGAGTATTGCAGAGTATGAGCAGAGTACTGCAGAGTATGGGCAAAGTACTGCAGAGTATTGCAGAGTATGGGCAGAGTACTGCAGAGTATGGGCAGAGTACTGCAGAGTATTGCAGAGTATGGGCAGAGTATTGCAGAGTATGGGCAGAGTATTGCAGAGTATGGGCAGAGTATTGCAGAGTATGGGGTACTGAGCAGTGCTGTGGGCTGGATCTGTAGTGCTCACAGCGCTGCTCAGTACCCATACTCTGCAACGATCTCTCCCCCCTCTCCCCTCACACTGTAGGGCGCGCGGGAGCAAGATTCTGGGAGGACGTCCATGGACGCCCTCCCAAAATAAGCCGACCGCGCTGTAGCCATCATTCGGCTATGGCCCGGTCGGCAAGTGGATAATTATTAAACTCACATTTAAGTCGTTTAAATCGGTCGGTTGTCCTCCGGTTTCCAGCTGGGCTGCGGTGTGGGGTCAGTCCCCGGTCGCTCCGGTGGTGTCCGTAGCTCCGAGGAAGGGATTTCCCACGGCAGGCACGTCAGCAGGTGCGTCGGCAGGGAACGTCAGATAAAGAGAACGGGGGGCGTGGCTTCAGCGCTTGCGTTCGGAGCATGCTTCACGCCCACTTGGACACATCACCGCTAGCCACAGAGAACTGTGGGAGATGTAGTTCGCGGGTGCGGTGTGGACGATTCAATGATTTGTCAGTGTATAATTTCTCAATTGTCACGGCGTGCCCACAGAGATGGCTCGGCCTGCCAGCAGCGGCACGTGTGCCACGCGTTCGCCATCACTGTTCTAGGGTCTCTACTAAAAAATCTATATATAATGTTTGCGGGTTCTAAGTAATTTCCTAGCAAAAAAAAAATTATTATAACTTGAAACCAACAAATGGCAGAAAAAGGTTTAGTGTTTAAGTGGTTAAACTTCCCTCATTTACACACCAAAGAGTATTCCTTTGATCTAAAGGAGAAATCGTTACAATGTTTATACTTAAGTTCCACTGCTAAAGAATGTTGTAATTCTTGGCAGACTGCCTGTTTTTTTCTTTTTCTTTTCTTTTGACAGCTGTCAGCTTTAGCAGAGCAGAGAGAATTCTCTGCAAAGAAAGAATTGGGAAATACTTTGTCAAGAAAGCAACGGGGAAAAAATCGCCATAACGATTCTTAGCGATTAATCGTGCAGCTCTAATGTACATGGGATTTTTTCATTTTTTTATTCTTAATACATTTGCAAAGATTTCAAACAAACTTCTATCATGTTGTCATTATGGGGTATTGTTTGTAGAATTTTCAGGAAAATAGTGAATTGAATCCATTTTGGAATAAGGCCGTAAGATAACAAAATGTGGAAAAAGTGAAGCGCTGTGAATACTTTCCGGTTGCACTGTATACTGTGACCAGAGCAGTATAATGTCATAATAGTCTTTAATCTCCTCCATGTTGGCCATGCAGATTTCCGGTCAACCTCTCCAGGGTTGTCTGCCCCTGACCTGGACCAGAGGCCACCGATAACCATTCTTATCACTACAAACCAACATTTTCTCGTGGTAGCTGATCTAATGCTCAGCACACTGACCTCTAACTTAAGGCAAGTACTGTAATCTGTCTCAGTTATTGATTTATTCTCTTAGATAAGATAAAAATATTTTATTTATCGCTGTGTTCAAACACAGTGAAACTTAATTCATTCTGCAAGAGTCACACATTCTCTATAGATAACATCACTGTTTAACCACTTTAAGACTCTTTTTTAGATTTTATGTTTACAAGTTAAAAACTGTTTTTTTTGCTAGAAAATTACTTATAACCCCCAAACATTATACATTTTTTTTCTAACACCCTAGAGAATAAAATGGCGGTCGTTGCAATACTTTCTGCCACACCGTATTTGCACACCGGTCTTACAAGCGCACTTTTTAAAAAAAAAAATACATTTTTTGAATTAAAAAATAAGACAACAGTAAAGTTAGCCCAATTTTTTTTTATATTGTGAAAGATAATGTTAAGCCGAGCAAACTGATACCTAACATGTCACGATTCAAAATTGCGCCCGCTCGTGGAATGGCGACAAACTTTTACCCTTAAAAATCTCCATAGGCGACATTTAAAAAATTCTACTGGTTGCATGTTTTGCGTTACAGAGGAGGTCTAGGGCTAGAATTATTGCTCTCGCCCCACCGATCACGGTGATACCTCACATGTGTGGTTTGAACACCGTTTTCATATGCGGGCGATACTCACGTATGCGTTTGCTTCTGCACGCGAGCTCGGCAGGACGGGGTGCGTTTTAAATTTTTTTTTTCTTATTTATTTTACCTTTTACTTTTTATTTTTACACTGTTTTAAAAAAAATGTGTCACTTTTATTCCTATTACAAGGAACATCCCTTGTAATAGAAAAAAGCATGACAGGTCCTCCTAAATATGAGATCTGGGGTCAAAAAGACCTCAGATCTCTTATTTACAGTAAAATGCAATAAAAAAAAAATAAAAAAAATAAAAAAAATTGTCATTTAAAAAAATAAACAAAATAAATTGGCCCTTTAAGAGCTATGGGCGGAAGTGACGTTTTGACGTCGCTTCCACCCTGCAGTGTCATGGAGACGGGTGGGGGCCATCTTCCCCTCACTCATCTCCATGTCAGCCCAGGGGCCAGACGCGATCACCTAAGCGGCGGAGGGCACTGGATCATGGTGGGAGGGGGCGGCCCTCTCCCGCCTCCGATAAAAGTGATCACGCAGCGAATCCGCCGCAGAGACCACTTTTATCTTGTACCAGGCCGCCAGCCTAACACGGGGATACCGGGGTTATGGCAGATGGCTGCTGCCATAACAACGATATCTGTCCCCAAAATAGGGACGTATGTCGGCGTGCGGCGGTCTGGAAGTGGTTATGCAAAGACAAGTTTTTTTTTCAAAATCTGTGCAGTAAACCAGCATGATCCAGTTCCTTTACTTCACCTCTGTGCAGGAGCTTCCTGTAATAAAGATCGGTCACTGCTGCTCTCTCTCCTTGTGCAGGGTGACTGGTCTTGTCTCCGCCCCCTCCTATAGTTTTTTTGCAGGCAGCCTGTAATAGGTGGAGCCTGCTGGGTCCCTCCCACAACTCTGACCTCTGCTCAGGCTCTGTACAGCACAGATATGTGCAGCCAAGACCAGCAGAATCCCTGTACAGCATACATTATGTGATATTAATGTGCTTAATTGAATCTGACCCTCTATAATAGACTGTACAGCGAGCACATTTATGAGATTTAGTGCGTATTCGCATTACATAATCTGACCCTTTGTAATACATGACGCACGCTCTGTGATGTTAACTACGTCAAGCCCGGAAGATTTACCCCCTTAAAGTGGTTGTAAACCCTTACAGACCACTTTAACCTACAGGTAAGCCTAGATTAAGGCTTACCTGTTGGTGCAAGAAATATCTCCTTAACCTACACGGTTAAGGAAATATTTTCCTAAAAACGGGCACCGATGTCTACGGCGCAGCCGCGCCGTAGACAACGGCACAGGCGCACTGAGCGTGCCGTTAGTGATGGCGATCATGCCGTCACTGACGGTTCCCGCGCGCATGCGCCGGAGTGACATCATCACTGCTCCGGCCAGTCACAGCGCCGGAGCAGCGATACCCGGGCGTCACTCCGGGTATCATGGTGGCGACAGAGGAGGTGAACGAGGGTCGCTTCGGGGGCTTTAATCTCAGGTAAGTAATTCATAATGAGCTAGTATGCTATGCATACTAGCTCATTATGCCTTTGTCCTGCGGGGTGTTTTTTTTTTTTTTAGAGAGAGTTTACTTCCTCTTTTTTTTTTTTTTTTTTTTTAGGCCATTTTTTTGCGTCACTTTAATTGAACAATTGTGCGGACATGCGAGACTGTACCCAGACAAAATTAACATCCTTTTTTTCCCAAAAATAGAGCTTTCTTTTGGTGGTCTTTGATCACCTCTGAGGTTTTTATTTTTTGTACTATAAACAAAAAAAAGACCAACAATTTTGAAAAACAAACAATATTTTTTTTTTAGTTTTTGCTATAATATATATCCAAAAAATAAATTGAAAAAAAAAAATTCTTCATCGGTTTAGACCAATATGTATTCTACATAGTTTTGGTAAAAAAAATCGCAATAAGCATATATAGATTGGTTTGGGCAAAAGTTATAGTGTCTACAAAATAGGTAATATATTTATGGCATTTTTATTATAATTTTTTTTTTTTTACTAGTAATTGCAGTGATTAGCGATTTTTAGCGGGACTGCGACATTGACACAGATCGGACACTTTTGACACTTTTTTTGGGACCAGTGACATTTATACAGTGATCAGTGCTAGCAAAATGCACTGATTACAGTATAAATGACACTGGCAGGGAAGGGGTTAACTCTAGGGGGCGATCAAGGGGTTAAATGTGTTCCCTGGGAGGTGTTTCTAACTGTGGGGGGAGGGGACTGGCTGGAGGAGGAGACAGATTGCTGTTTCTAATCACTAGGAACAGACGATCTCTCTGTACTCCCCTGACACAACAGGGATCTGTTTGTTTACAATGACAGATCAATGTTCTGGCTATCTGTGGTGCGATCGTGGATGGCCGACGGTTATCGCGGCCGTTGACCACTCGCATTAGCTCCCCCGCCGTGCAGCGGGCGCACGACTGCTATAGCTGTTAAAGGGACCGACGAACAGCTACGGCGGGATCAAGCCGACCTGCTGCAGCATAATGACAGCGACTGGTCGACAAGCGGTTAAACACATCACATTATCACAGAATATGCCTGCAAGTGCTCATGGGACATGTAGTCCCACAACCGGGCAATAGAGAGAGATGATCTGTGCTGTCCTTGTCAGAGAGTGAGAGGGAAATGAAGAAGGAAGATGGAGGGGCACATATTTCAGACAGGCAAATTAAAGTTTACAAAGAAACATGCACCTCTGTGAGCTCTGTGAGCCCTGTGAGCACCTCCAGCGGCCCATGATTTGCTATCATCGGTGGACCAGGACACCTATGTAGATTATTTTGCATGTGAACAAATATGTACTGTGAGTTCTAACATTTTTTAAACTGCCCACTAGATGGCACTTTTCCCTTTCTATACACACACACTCACTCACAGGAGCGGTGGGGGAAATCACTTTCGATTCAGATAGGAATCGCACCACATTCCTGTTTCAATCGCATTCTATTTTTCGCAGTGCAGTTTTCACCAATTTTTTTTTGTATTGATGCAAATCATACCGTATCGGTACTAGGTATCGGCAAGTACTTGACCAAAAGTATCAGTACTCCTACTCGCCGATAACAAAACAATATTGCTACAACCCTAGTTAAAACCCCTGTTAGTTTTTTTTTCTGCCATCTGTGACTTCCCTTACAAATATTCCAAAACAAACAGAACCTGCAAGCAAATCCCTTCAAAAGTTGGGAATTCCTAGTTGTCACCAGAACTAGTGTCCCCATTGGATGATTTCATCTTTATTCCTGTTCTGGTGACAACCCAAAATTTTGCAAACATTTTTTCATAAACCATTGGGTTAATATCACAAAACTACCACGTTTTTATTCTCTAGAGTGTCTGCTTTCAGAAAATATATAATGTTTTGGGGGTTTTATGTAATCTTCAGGCCTAAAATGATTTTGTAAACTAAATAATTAAATAATGCATTACAATTTAACTACACCCATTCGATTTTTGACGACTAAAATTAGTTTAGTCTACTAAAATGTACTGGAGATTTATTTGACTAAATGCAACAAAAACTAAAACAATTGCAGAAGACTAAAATGGGACTAAAACTAAAATGCCATTTTAGTCAAAAGACTAAAAGACTAAAACTAAATCCAAATTTGCTGCCAAAATTAACACAGCTCTGCACATGCTCAGTTTTCAGTGAGTTTCTAGGCTGAGTATTTACTCCCTATCACATCTGAGCAGCCCATGTGACTATAGAGTCACACATGTGTATGTATACACAATGGTAAATGACAGCCCACTCCCTCCCTCCTCCTCCATCCACACTAACCAACTGGGGGTGGGATATTACATGTAGATTGATGGAGGCTTCACCTCCCTCCTATTCTAAGACACGGGCTGGAGGGGCGTGACACAGCCCGTGACTGGCAGAAATCTGCCCACACCATGGTATTTCCACAAAATAATAATGATTTTATTTCAAATATATATTTGTATGACAATTTAACCACTTCAGCCCCGGAACAATTTACCCCCTTCCTGACCAGAGCACTTTTTGCGATTCGGCACTGCGTCGCTCTAACTGACAATTGCGCGATCATGCGACGTTGCACCCAAACAAAACTGACGTCCTTTTTTTCCCACAAATAGAGCTTTCTTTTGGTGGTATTTGATCGCCTCTGCGGTTTTTATTTTTTGCGCTATAAACAAAAAAAGAGCGACAATTTTGAAAAAAAACTCATTATTTTGTACTTTTTGCTATAATAAATATCCCCATTTTTTTTTTTTTTAAAAAAAGCTAATTTTTTCTCAGTTTAGGCTGATATGTATTCTTCTACATATTTTTGGTGAAAAAAAAATCGTAATAAGCATATATTGATTGGTTTGCACAAAAAGTTATAGCGTCTACAAAATAGGGGATAGATTTATAACATTTTTATTATTATTTTTTTTTTTTACTAGTAATGACGGCGATCTGCGATTTCTATCGTGACTGCAACATTATGGCGTGGCGGACACATTGGACAATCTTGACACATTTTTGGGACCATTGGCATTAATACCGCGATCAATGCTATAAAAATGCATTAATTACTTTAAAGGGGTTAACACTAGGGAGCGATCAAGGGGTTAACTGTGTTCCCTGGGAGGTGATTCTAACTGAAGGGGGAGGGGACTGACTAGAGGAAGTGACGGATCGTTTTTCCTAGCTAATAGGAACACACGATCTGTCACTCCTGTCAGAACAGAACAGGGAAGTGTGTTTACACACACTCGTCCCTGTTCTGTGTCTCCTGGTCGCGATTGCTTGTGGCCGGCGGTCATCGCGACCGTCGGCCACGAGCATCGGCACCCCCCGCTGTGCAGCGGGCGCGCCTGCTATCCGGACCCCGCGAGCCGACGTATAGATACGACGGCTCTCGCAGGGGAGCCAACCTGCGGCAGTATAACTGCGGCGGTTGGTCGGGAAGCTGTTAAATTAGTTTATTGATATTATTTTTTTATTTATATTCAGATTTTCCAAAGGCTGTTTTTTTGTTTTTTTTTTGAACATGTGACCAGCAGCAGAGGACTAGAAGCTCCTCCTACTTATGTTTGGGTCACATGACAGCTGTATAGCGATTAGAAAAAATGTAATTGGATGTTTTCTTTTATTACAATATTTACAGCGCTATCATCCATATACAGGAATAGAAGAAACAATGTAAATTAAACAGAGCGTGTTTAGTATCACTTAAATGTGTGATTTTTTGCAAGTCATTCTACATATTTGTCACTTTGTATATTATAATAGCTTGTGGGATGAGTCACGTGATATAGTCCCTTTTGTGGGCATTTCCATTGTAATTATGTAACGCGCTCGCTGGCTGTTCATCCGGTGATGGTGACGTGGGGACATTTGCTTAGGTAAACACAGATGATCTAAGAACACCCGATGTGACGGCTGACCATGACATTGTTTAGGTTGGGAACAAAATGACAACACGGAATAGCAGAGCAGAGTTCACCAGATACTACTTTTTCTTTGTTGTTAGAGAAAATCTTTCATCATCTTTATATTACTAGTTCAAGCTCTTTGTGTCCCTGCTATGAAAGGGCAGCTGTTCTGAAAATGGTTTGTATGCGGATTATAGGTAAAAATTAGTTTTCTCCATTTAGTGCACCTGGTTCTAAAAGCTTATCTACTATATGGCCAAAATATAAAATCATTATATTCATTTCTACGGTGGGGAAAATAATTATTTGATTCCCCCCTGCAGATTTTGTAAGTTTGCCCACTTACAAAGAAATGAAGGGCCTATAATTTTGTATCAGGTGTATTTTAAATGATAGAGACAGAATATCAACCAAAAAAACAGGAAAAACACACAATACAAATGTTATACTTTCAATTGCAGTTCAGTGAGTAAAATACGTATTTGATCCCCAAGCAAAACATGACTTAGTACTTGGAGAAGAAACCCTTGTTGGCAAGAACAGAGGTTAGAAGTTTCTTGTAGTTGGTTACCAGGTTTGCACATACAGTCAGGCCCATAAATATTGGGACATCGACACAATTCTAATCTTTTTGGCTCTATACACCACCACAATGGATTTTAAATGAAACGAACAAGATGTGCTTTAACTGCAGAGCTTCAGCTTTAATTTGAGGGTATTTACATCCAAATCAGGTGATCGGTGTAGGAATTACAACAGTTTGTATATGTACCTCCCACTTTTTAAGGGACCAAAAGTAATGGGACAGATTAACAATCATCCATCAAACTTTCACTTTTTAATACTTGGTTGCAAATCCTTTGCAATCAATTACAGCCTGAAGTCTGGAACGCATAGACATCACCAGACGCTGGGTTTCATCCCTGGCGATGCTCTGCCAGGCCTCTACTGCAACTGTCTTCAGTTCCTGTTTGTTCTTGGGGCATTTTCCCTTCAGTTTTGTCTTCAGCAAGTGAAATGCATGCTCAATTGGATTCAGGTGATTGACTTGGCCATTGCATAACATTCCACTTCTTTCCCTTAAAAAAACTCTTTGGTTGCTTTCGCAGTATGCTTCGGGTCATTGTCCATCTGCACTGTGAAGCGCCGTCCAATGAGTTCTGAAGCATTTAGCTGAATATGAGCAGATAATATTGCCCAAAACACTTCAGAATTCATCCTGCTGCTTTTGTCAGCAGTCACATCATCAATAAATACAAGAGAACCAGTTCCATTGGCAGCCATACATGCCCACGCCATGACACTACCACCACCATGCTTCACTGATGAGGTGGTATGCTTTGGATCATGAGCAGTTCCTTTCCTTCTCCATACTCTTCTCTTCCCATCACTCTGGTACAAGTTGATCTTGGTCTTATCTGTCCATAGGATGTTGTTCCAGAACTGTGAAGGCTTTTTTAGATGTTGTTTTGCAAACTCTAATCTGGCCTTTCTGTTTTTGAGGCTCACCAATGGTTTACATCTTGTGGTGAACCCTCTGTATTCACTCTGGTGAAGTCTTCTCTTGATTGTTGACTTTGACACACAAACACCTACCTCCTGGAGAGTGTTCTTGATCTGGCCAACTGTTGTGAAGGGTGTTTTCTTCACCAGGGAAAGAATTCTTCGGTCATCCACCACAGTTGTTTTCCGTGGTCTTTCTGGGTCTTTTGGTGTTGCTGAGCTCACCGGAGCGTTCTTTCTTTTTAAGGATGTTCCAAACAGTTGATATGGCCACACCTAATGTTTTTGCTATCTCTCTGATGGGTTTGTTTTGTTTTTTCAGCCCAATGATGGCTTGCTTCACTGATAGTTACAGCTCTTTGGATTTCATATTGAGAGCTAACAGCAACAGATTCCAAATGCAAATAGCACACTTGAAATGAACTCTGGACCTTTTATCTGCTCCTTGTAAATGGGATAATGAGGGAATAACACACACCTGGCCATGGAACAGCTGAGCAGCCAATTGTCCCATTACTTTTGGTCCCTTAAAAAGTGGGAGGCACATATACAAACTGTTGTAATTCCTACATCGTTCACCTGATTTGGATGTAAATACCCTCAAATTAAAGCTGAAAGTCTGCAGTTAAAGCACATCTTGTTCGTTTCATTTCAAATCTATTGTGGTGTATAGAGCCAAAAAGATTAGAATTGTGTCGATGTCCCAATATTTATGGGCCTGACTGTATCTCAGTAGGGATTTTGGTCCACTCTTTTTAACAGATCTTCTCTAAATCCTTAAGGTTTTTTGACTGTCTCTTGGTAACTCGAAGTTTCAGCTCCCTCTATACATTTTCTATAGCATTAAGGTCTGGAGACTTGCTAAGCCACTCCATGACCTTAATGTGCTTCTTAATGAGCCATTCCTTTGTTGCCTTGGCGGTATGTTTTGGGTCATTGTCATGCTGAAGGACCCATCCAAGACCCATCTTCAGTGTTCTGGCCTGGGACAGAAGGTTCTCATCCAAGATTTTACAATACATGGCCCCGTCCATGGGCCCCTCAATGAGGCAAAGTCGGTCTGTACGTTAAGCAGAGAAACAGCCCCAAAGCATATTGTTTCCACCTCTGTGCTTGACTGTAGGGATGGTGTTCCTTGGGTCAAAGTCCACATTTTTCTTCCTCCAAACATGGCGAGTCCCCCTCCTCAAGAAGGCACATGTATAGTCATGCCAATGAATATCTAAATGATTCAGAGAAGGATTGGGAGAAAGTGCTGTGGTCAGATGAGACCCAAATTTAGCTCTTTGGCATTAATTTGACTCGCCGTGTTTGGAGGAAGAAAAACTTCCTGAATTAACTGAATTAAAGAGGGTCAGTTTGATTACTACTTCAACATTCAAGGAAAACATTCTTTTCTTTAATAATAAATACAAGTTTGCCTCTGATTGGGCAAAGTGGACACACAGGCAGACAGAGTCATGATTTCCACCTCTGACAATGTGAGGAAGCCTTCCTCGGGACAGCATATCACACAGGGCAGTGGTGTGTATTGCACAGGGCACAAGGTTAAGGAGTGGGTAACACAGGGCACAGTGCTCAGCGTTGTACATTGCACACGTCACAACCAAAACTACCTCCAAACCCCCCACCCCAGTACATAGTTCTCCCCCCAATTGCCCCTTCCCCAGAGCAGAGCCCACCAAATCCCCCCCCCCCTTTTTCCAGTAGAATACAGATAATGCTTACCTGAAGTTGACTATAGATGGATGGCTTTTTTTTTTTTTTAATCCATGCATGGCAAGCATTAGAGCATCATGGAGAAGTCCTCAGTGCCAACTGTAGTTGAGGCCTCCTGGAGGAGTGACTTCCAGGAGACTGAGACTTCCTCCTCTGTGTCATATAGTAGTGTAGGTTCTGTGTGGCATACTCTAGGAGGTGCTGTCACTGGTAAACACAGAAGCCAGCAGAGGAAGCAAGTAGAGCAAAAAACTTCCTCTACCGCCTTCTGTGTTTTGTGCAGGGGGCAAATGCCAGAAAAAAGCCCCATATATACAGTGCCCTTAAAAAGTATTCATACCCCTTGAAATTTTCCACATTTTGTCATGTTACAACCAAAAACGTAAATTTCTTTTATTGGTATTTTATGTGATAGACCAGCACAAAGTGGCACATAATTGTGAAGTTGAAGAAAAATTATAAATATTTTTTTACATTTTTTTACAAATAAATATGTGAAAAGTGTGGTGTGCATTTGTATTCAGCCCCCCTGAGTCAATACTTTGTAGAACCTCCTTCCTCTGCAATTACAGTTGCAAGTCATTTGGGGATGTCTCTACCAGCTTTGCACATCTAGGGAGTGAAATTGTTGCCCATTGCGGGTTTCCCCGCATCCAATTTGCATGACAGGAGATTGTGACCAGCTCTCAATGGAGCCGGTTTACACATCCCCGGAGTGGCTGCTGAGCGAAGTGCACAGAGGTCCTGTGTGTCTTTGGCTCAGTTTCAGGTCCAATTCAGGCAAAATTTTGATTCGTCCCTGAAATGGAGAACAGGGACGCACTGGACCCCTGCTGTCAGCCGCATCCATCTGCAGTGTGAACACAGCCTTAAACTTCTCCACAACTTTATCCCTGACCTGTCTGATGTGTTCATTGGCCTTCATGATGCTGTTTGTTCACAAAGGTTCTCTAAGGCCCCTTTCACACTATTGTTAGTGGCGCTTTACCATCGGTATTTGGCCGCTAGCGGGGCAGTTTTACCCCCGCTAGTGGCGGAGAAAGGGTTAAAAACCACCGCAAAGCACCTCTGCAGAGGCGCTTTGCCGGCAGTATAGCCGCGGTTTCCTATTGATTTCAATGGCCAGCAGCGGTGAAGGAGTGGTATACACACCGCTCCTTCACCGCTCCAAAGATGCTGCTAGCAGGACTTTTACCGTCCTGCTAGCACACCGCTCCAGTGTGAAAGCCCTCGGGGCTTTCACATTGGAGACAACGCAGCGGCACTTTCGGGTCAGTTTGCAGGAGCTATATTTAGCGCAATAGCGCCTGCAAACCGCCCCAGTGTGAAAGGGGCCTAAGAAACCTCTGAGGGCTTCACAAAACAGCTGTATTAATACTGAGATTAAATTACACACAGATGGACTCTATTTACTAATTAGGTGACCCCTGAAGGCAATTGGTTAACCAGAGTTTAGTTAGGGGTATCAGAGTAAAGGGGGCTGAATACAAATGCATGCCACACTTTTCAGATATCTATTTGTAAAAAAATTTGAAAACCATTTATCATTTTCCTTCCACTTCACAATTATGTGCCAATTTGTGTTGGTCTATCACATAAAATCCCAATAAAATACATTTACGTTTTTGGTTGTAACATGACAAAATGTGGAAAATTTCAAGGGGTATGAATACTTTTTCAAGGCACTGTATCAATAAATCCTGACAAAGGTTTTAACCTTCTTTAATCTACTAGAAATGTAAAGATGCCTGTGACCCTTTTTGGGGGGAATTTTTGCTCACGTTCTGTACTTTTTAACACCCATCAATTAGACAGGAAGTGGGGCGAAATCTCCCAGATGGAAACACCAACAATAACGTGACAGAATTTGCATGCCATCCACATTCTTATGCAATCATTTAAAAAAGCCTTGGCAAGGGTTTAACCTTCAGGCCTCATGCACACTGGAAGTTTTTGGACATTTTTCCAGCTGCTGTTTTTGGCTTCAGACATTTTTTTTCTACAGTCAATAAACTCCCCAGCATGTTATCCTATGTGTCCATGCACACATAGGCTGTTATCAACTGTTTTTGGCTGGGGTGTTTTTTTGGCTGGAAAAAAAAAAAAAGTGCATCCTGAGAGGTGTCTTTCAGCTGTAAAAACGCAGATAAACGCTCAAAAGCGCGGCTCACCAGCGTTTTTTTTAACGTTTCTGATTCCATTAAAAAAAAAAAAAACGCTTAAAAAAGCTAATGCTAAAAATTGCTGAAAAACGCTAAAAAAACACTAAAAGCTTTATTGCAAAAACATTGAAAAACTTTGAAAAACTCACTGCAAAGCTACTGGCATTTTTATAACGTTATTATAAAGTCCAGAGTGCATGAGGCCTTAACCACAGATTACTACCACAATGCTAAGCATTAAGAATATCCACAATTAAACTTTGTGATATAAAATATTTGCATATTTGTCATTTTTCTCTAATCTATTTCAGATAAAGATTTCAGAAGAACTTTCCATTTCCTCATTTTAAAACTTTGATCAGATATTTACACTCAGCAGACAAATAAGTGGAGATATCTCCTGTTCGTGAGTCATTCATAGATTTTTTTTTATGTTGTACAGGCCACACATTTTTTTAGCAATTCTAAAAACATTCCATGAGTTTTTCCATGAGTTTTTGATGACAAAATGATGGCAAGGGATTGAATGCTAAACAGCAATCTTCCACCTGTAGTATTGACTAGGAATGAGGTTCAGGTTCCACCATGGGGTTCACCTGCTACCATGGGTTCGCGGCAAATCTTGCAGGTTTGAGATTTGCAGTCCCATGTGTCATCTAAATAAAGCAATTCTTTAAACTAAAATTAATCAGATTGGGAAGCCGCTGCTATATGAGAGCCAAGATAATAATGAATGAGACAACATTGATTCCACAACTCAATGTGTACTGTTGTGCCGCGTACACACGATCGGACTTTCCGACAACAAAACCGTGGATTTTTGTTCGAAGGATGTTGGCTCCAACTTGTCTTGCATACACACGGTCACACAAATGTTGGCCAACAATTACGAACGTGAGAACGTGGCGACGTACAAGACATACGACGAGCCAAGAAAAAGGAAGTTCAATAGCCAGTGGGGCTCCTTCTGCTTGATTCCGAGCATGCGTGAGCTTTTGTGCGGCGGACTTGTGTACACACAATCGGAGATTCCGACAACAAAGTTTTGTTGGCGGAAAATTTGAGAACCTGCTAGCCAACATTTGGTCGGACTTTCAGCCAACAAGCTCGCATCCAACATTTGTTGTCCGAAAATCTGATCGTGTGTACGGGGCATTAAGCCTCGTACACACGATCGGACTTTATACAAACTTTTCCGTGGATTTCTGTACAAAGGGCGTTGGCCGTGAACTTGTTAAGCATACACACGGCAGGACTTTTAAGGTAACAAACACAAACGTAGTGACGTTTCAACGTACTGACGACACTTCAAAAGAGGACGTTCAATTTTTCGGCGCCACCCTTTGGTCAACTTCTGTATTGTTGTCTGATCTTTTGCATTGGTTCTGAGCATGCGTGTTTGTACTTTGTACTAAAGTCCGATGGTTTTGTGTACACACGATCGGACTTGCCGACATAAGACTTATGCTGCTGCCAAGTTTGTCTGTTCGCACAGCCAACATTTGTCCGATGAAAACCGAAAGTTTGTCCAATGGAGCGTACACACGATCGGACCTTTTGACAACAAACATGCAAATTAGCTGTTTTGGAGCAACATCCGACCGTGTGTACGCTCCATCGGACAAACTTTTTCTGTTTTCATCGGACTTTTGTTGGCTGTGCGAATGCACAAACTTCCCGGCAACAAAAGTCTGATGGAGCAAAGTCCGATCGTGTGTACACAAAACCATCGGACTTTTGTACAAACTACAGTATGCAGCCGCGAGAATGTTTCCAGCGCGATCCCATCGCGCTGGTTCTCGGCGACGGGGTACTGTACATCTCGCGCTGGCTGCAATAGGAAAAACACATTTTCCTATTGCGGCACGCGTGAGAGGGAATTCCCCTCTGGGAGCATGCCAGGCCCTTAGGTCTGGTATGGATCTTAAGGGGAACCCCCTACGTCGCTCCAACGGGCGCTCCAACGAGAATAGTGATGTGGCGTGCATAGTGCCCCCTCACCTCCTATCAGGCCCTGTTCTGAGCCACATTCCTGTCTGAATATTGTGTCCGGATTTCAGGCGGACTGAATCCCGGACACATGAAAATCTGGACTGCCCGGGTGAATCCCAGACAGGTGGCAACCCTACCCGAGACTGCTACTGGGTACCACTATCTTGGAAGTGATGGCAGCAGCCCCGGCTGAGTCGAAACTGCCACTCAAGTGACACTCTATATCAGCCTTTCTCAACAACCTTTCTCCAGAGGTTGTTCCTTACAAATGTAAGGAGTATTCTTCCCAGTGACCTTAATGCCTTTCTTGACCTGTAGATACAGTAACTATTGGCAGGGGTTCAGTGACCCTGAAAAGTTATTTCATGGCTTTTTGCCACATTAAAAAGGTTAAAAAATGTTGCCCTATACCAGTGATGGCGAACCTTGGCACCCCAGATGTTTTGGAACTACATTTCCCATGATGCTCACTTACACTGCAGAGTGCATGAGAATCATGGGAAATGTAGTTCCAAAACATCTGGGGTGCCAAGGTTCGCCATCACTGCCCTATACTATACTATTCCCCTTCACTCCCACCACTGCAGCTGCATAAAAGGTTATATATTGAGGTTAAGGGAGGAGCAAAGGAGCTGGGCCTGCACAGGGAGTAATTAGACACTCTCAGAAGAGGAGAGGGGGCTGTGCAAAGGAGAAAGGGGGCTGTGCTGAGAAAATGACTCTCTTGAAGTGGTCAAAATGTCTAGCAAGTTCAAAAGAATATTGCAAGTGAATGAAAAAAAAAAATCAATATCCATGACAGCCTGGGAAATGGGTTGAATGATGGTGAAAATCAATTAAATCAGAAGATTACAGAGCGTCTGCGTGTGACAGTGACTGGTAGGTGGTGAGTATTGAACTTCTTTTTAATTTTATCTGATTCTGGTCACTAGAATTATTTTTAAGTGGAGTTGGATGTTAACCACTTGACAACTGGGCACTTAAACCCCCTTCCTAACCAGACCAATTTTCAGCTTTCGGTGCTCTCATATTTTGAATGACAATTACTCATACAACACTGTACTGTATTTTTTGTCCTTTTTTCACACAAATAGAGCTTTCTTTTGGTGGTAATCACCGCTGGGTTTTTTATTTTTTGCGCTATAAATCAAAAAAGACTGAAAATTCGGTTAAAAAAAATAAAAATCTTTGTTTCTGTTAAAATTTATTGCAGAGTATTGGCGAGTATTGGCAGAGTATTGGCAGAGTATTGCAGAGTATTGCACAGTATTGCAGAGTATTGCGCATTATTGCAGAGTATTGCGCATTATTGCAGAGTATTGCACAGTATGGGCACAGAGCAGCACTGTGGGCACTAAAGATCCAGCCCGCAGCGCTGCTAAAAACGATCCCTCCCCCTCTCCCGCACTGTACAGATCGGTACAGAGAGGGGAGGGAGGAACCGGTGTCATGACATGACGCTGGTTTGTTTACAAGTGATCGCTCCGTCATTTGACGGAGAGATCACGTGGTAAACGGCTGCTACAAGCGGCCATTTACCGCGATCCGTGATGTGATGGGTCTTCCAGACCCGGCGGTCACGGATGTTTGCAGGAGCGCGCTCCAGGGGGCGCGCAAGAGCAACATTCTGGGAGGACGTCCATGGATGCCCACCCAGAATAAGCTGACCACGCTGTAGCCGTCTTTTGGCTATGGCCTGGTCGGCAAGTGGTTAAATATGTTAATTCGTGGACTTGTAATTTTGGTATTTCTTCTAATTTTATTTGCTGTATGTTCATCAGTGACTCAAATGCACAGAATCAGACACACGCAACCAGCAATTCTAGGAGGGTAGCAATACCAGTATATGAGGTCAATTCACTAAGAGTTAAATAATGCTGAAAAAATGCGGTAAAATAACAAATTCGGAAACAATTGTTCAAATGTTCACATGCAATAGAGGAAATCCGGATAGCCGCACTCCAGTGAAAAATTTCTTATTGAATAAAATCAGTCCACACAGCAATCAAGGATAGTGGATGAATAAACTGACGCGTTTCACACCCCTTACTGGTGCTTAGTCATAGCTGAAGGTACATGTCTGAAAAAAACATATATATGTACACAAATAATATTCAAAGATTGAGCCTATCTGCATTGAACCTACAGATGTAACCAATGAAAAATTCAAAAAGACAATCAGGGCAGCTGAAGCAATTTCACCAAAGGAGAGGTGCAGCCACAACGCCCTGTAACCCTTGGTATGCCAAAAGATGCTCACTCTTACCAAAAAAGTTTTAAAAATTGTATAAAAGTTTTTAAATGGAGTGTAGAGGAGCATAAAGAAGCTAAACCAAAGTATATACATGTCATAGAAAATGTATATATAAGAGAAATGGTGTGTACAGTGGGGACGGAAAGTATTCAGACCCCCTTAAATTTTTCACTCTTTGTTATATTGCAGCCATTTGCTAAAATCATTTAAGTTCTTTTTTTTTAATGTACACACAGCACCCCATATTGACAGAAAAACACAGAATTGTTGAAATTTTTTGCAGATTTATTAAAAAAGAAAAACTGAAATATCACATGGTCCTAAGTATTCAGACCCTTTGCTCAGTATTTAGTAGAAGCCCCTTTTGATCTAATACAGCCATGAGTCTTTTTGGGAAAGATGAAACAAGTATTTCACACCTGGATTTGGGGATCCTCTGCCATTCCTCCTTGCAGATCCTCTCCAGTTCTGTCAGGTTGGATGGTAAACGTTGGTGGACAGCCATTTTTAGGTCTCTCCAGAGATGCTCAATTGGGTTTAACTCAGGGTTCTGGCTGGGCCATTCAAGAACAGTCACGGAGTTGTTGTGAAGCCACTCCTTCATTTTAGCTGTGTGCTTAGAATCATTGTCTTGTTGGAAGGTAAACCTTCAGCCCAGTCTGAGGTCCTGAGCACTCTGGAGAAGGTTTTCGTCCAGGATATCCCTGTACTTGGCCGCATTCATCTTTCCCTCAATTGCAACCAGTCGTCCTATCCCTGCAGCTGAAAAACACCCCCACAGCATGATGCTGCCACCACCATGCTTCACTGTTGGGATAGTATTGGACAGTTGATGAGCAGTGCCTGGTTTTCTCCACACATACCGCTTAGAATTAATGCCAAAAAGTTCTATCTTGGTCTGATCAGACCAGAGAATCTTACTGCTCACCATCTTGGAGTCCTTCAGGTGTTTTTTTAGCAAACTCCATGTGGGCTTTCATGTGTCTTGCACTGAGGAGAGGCTTCTGTTGGGCCACTCTGCCATAAAGCCCCGACTGGTGGAGGGCTGCAGTGATGGTTGACTTTCTGCAACTTTCTCCCATCTCCCGACTGCATCTCTTCAGCTCATCCACAGTGATCTTTGGGTTCTTCTTTACCTCTCTCACCAAGGCTCTTCTCCCCCGATAGCTCAGTTTGGCCGGACGGCCAGCTCTAGGAAGGGTTCTGATCGTCCCAAATGTCTTCCATTTAAGGATTATGGAGGCCGCTGTCCTCTTAGGAACCTTAAGTGCAGCAGAAATATTTTTGTAACCTTGGCCAGATCTGTGCCTTGACACAATTCTGTCTCTGAGCTCTTCAGGCAGTTCCTTTGACCTCATGATTCTCATTTGCCCTGACATGCACTGTGAGCTGTAAGGTCTTATATAGACAGGTGTGTGGCTTTCCTAATCAAGTCCAATCAGTATAATCAAACACAGCTGGACTCAAATGAAGGTGTAGAACCATCTCAAGGATGATCAGAAGAAATGGACAGCACCTGAGTTAAATATATGAGGGTCACAGCAAAGGGTCTGAATACTTAGGACCATGTGATATTTCAGTTTTTCCTTTTTAATAAATCTGCAAAAATGTCAACAATTCTGTGTTTTTCTGTCAATATGGGGTGCTGTGTGTACATTAATGAGGAAAAAAATGAACTTAAATGATTTTAGCAAATGGCTGCAATATAACAAAGAGTGAAAAATTTAAGGGGGTCTTTCCGTCCCCACTGTATATACACAGTATCTCACAAAAGTAAGTACACCTCTCACATTTTTGTAAATATTTTATTTTTTTTTTTCAAGAAAATTTTATTGAGTTTTACAGCTTTACAGAGTATATGTAACATACATCTCGAACTGTGAGATTACAGGTTTAAAGCAATTATGCAGTGTTCAATAAAGTGTGAATACAGACGAACGTTAGTCTGACAATGTTATCAGGTGAACATGTCTTTCAGTATTACAACTTATAAATTTCAGACCTAGAGCATTGTACTTGCGCTGAGAGGTTACTGCTTAAAGGGGAGGTCTGCAAGGGGTCTACGGTCACATCCGGAAATGATAGGTGGAGCTACCCCGAGTCCATTCACCCCCTAGGGGATCAGTGCTGTGAATGGGTTGGGGTCAGAGGTAGGTATATCAGTGGTACCGGTGACTAGTGGTCGTAGTGTGTTGTGAATCAGTACCGCTGAGTGACCGAAATCGTTGCAGACGAATGATGGGAAAGACGGTATGTCAGAGGTAATTAAACGCCTAACTTGTGGTGTGTAAGGTGGGAGGGTATGTTCAAGAGAGAGAATGCCCATTGTGTCTGTGTGAAGAGCGGGGGTAAGGGTCTAACTGAGACAGGGGGGGGAAGAGGGGGGGTCAGGGGGGAAGGCGGCTCTGTGGAGTCAGGGAGTCTGGATAGTGCTATATATGTGCTCAAAGATTGGTGAGTGGGGAGGGTGTAGATAAGGTTATTTGTGTGGGTGATTGACGGAAGTGTGACCAGCTTGCCCAGGTAGTGTTAAATTTGGTGGGGTTGTCGTTGGCCTGGCAGATAAGCTTCTCCATCTCCGCTATTCTATCTACCCTCCTGATCCAATCTTGGACCGTGGGGGGTGACGTATTCCTCCAAATGGCGGGGATGCAAAGGTTAGCTGCGTTGATTAGATGTATGGTAAGCGATTTTCTGTAGATACTTGGGGAGACAGAGATGTGGTGTAGAAGGTATCTTTCGGGTGTGAACGTCGGTGCGTAGGTGGTAATTTGGGTGATTAACTGGTGGATTGCCTGCCAGAATGGCTGGATGAGGCTACAGCTCTACCAGATGTGCAGTAGAGTGCCCTTGGCAGAGCCACACCTCCAACAGGTTGAAGGGATGGCGGGGTGGAAGTGGTGGATTTTGTCTGGTGTTCTGTACCATTTCGAGAACACTTTAGGTCCAGGGAAAGGTCTGATTCCCATTGTCTCACAAGTTTGTCATTTTTGACTACGTGCTGTGCGAACAAGAAAGAATATGTGGCGGAAATGAGATGTCCCTGGGGTTCATTGTCTAGGCAGATTAGTTCGAAAGGGGTGAGGTCTCTGCAATAGGAGGAGTCCTTGGTATGTGATTGAAAAAAATGTCTCAATTGCAGGTACTTAAAGAAGGGTAGATGGTAATTGGAGAGTGTCGAATCCAGTTCCGTGTAAGGGAGTAACGAGCCATTGCGAAAGCAGCCTAAGGCCCTTACTGGAGTGATGGTCACTTCCTGTGTAGGATCTTTAAGCATTAGGCCTGGAGGGAATTCTGGGTTGTTAGTTAGTGGAGTCATGGGGCCTGGTGCTGGGAGCAAATGAATCATTTTGCAGACCGTTTTGAAGATTGCAAGAGTTGTGCCAATGGAGGGGTGAGAAGAGAAGGTTTCTGGTATGTGTCTGCCATCAACCCATGGGGCGTTAACTATCGGAAGATTTGCAAATGCGTCTTCCAGTTCTACCCAGTCTTTGGCCTGACGGTGTTTGTGCCAGTCTACCAGTCTAGTCAAGTGGTAGGCCCAATAGTATTTTCGGAGGTCCGGAAGTCCCAGGCCTCCTAACCGTTTGGGGAGGACCAGTCTGTCCCAACTGAGTCTCGGTTGTTTCGAGGCCCATATGAAGGACCTGCAAATGCGTTTGTAGGACGCGAAGAATGCGGGAGGCAATCTGATTGGTATGGCTTGAAGAAGGTAGAGGAGTCTGGGCAGAACGTTCATTTTCAGTATAGCGATCCTACCCAACCAAGAGAAGGATCCCAGACGCCATTTCTGAAGATCTTCTTGGATGGATAGGATCATAGGTGTGAAGTTACTGGCGTATAAGTTTTTCAGGTCTGAGGTAATTTTGATTCCGAGGTAGGAAATGGCCAATGGCTCCCATCCGAAGGGGAAATTAAGTTTACAGAGATTCACCGTGTCAGAGGGTAGGGTAATATTAAGGGCTTTAGATTTGTCAAAGTTGATTCTCAAGTTCGAGAGAGTTTGGAAAAATTCGAAGTCTGCTAGAAGGTTGGGGATGGTTGTAACGGGATCAGTCAGGAACAGTAATATGTCGTCCGCATATGCCGCTAGTTTGTATGATTTATGATGTATGGTAACTCCTTTAATAGTGGGGTTGTCTCTTAATTTGCGGAGCATGGGTTCAAGGGTCAGTATGAATATGAGCGGTGACAGTGGACACCCTTGACGGGTTCCATTGGAGACAGAGAAGGCGTCCGACAGCATGCCGTTGATTCTTAACCTGGCTGTGGGAGAGGCATAAAGGGCTAGGATCATCGAGAGCATGCGCAAAGGTAAGCCTATTGCCTGCAGGGTGGCCTCCATATAGTCCCATGCTACCCTGTCGACCGCCTTCTCTGCGTCCAGTGATAGAAAGAACCCTTTGGTGGACGATTTCGTGAGCCAATGATGTATGTTCAGCGCCTTAGTGGTGTTGTCCCTAGCTTCACGGCCGGGGACAAAGCCAACCTGTTCTAGCGAGATCAGAGACGGTATAAAAGGGAGGAGTCGGTTAGCTAATGCTTTCGCGTATAGCTTAAGGTCCACATTAAGTAAGGATATGGGGCGGTAGTTCGTTACTTGGGTGGGATCCTTATCTTTTTTGGGGATGAGTGTAATGTGTGCCGTGAGCATTTCATTGTGTGAGGGTGTGGAGGGGGATAAAGCATTGAGAGCTTTCGCAAGGCGTGGAAGAAGAATGGAAGGGAAGGATTTATAGTAGCAAGTCGAAAGGCCGTCGGGGCCGGGGCTTTTCCCTGTCTTCATTTGTCGCAGAGCTGTAAGGAGTTCTTCCGTCGAGAGTGGGGTGTCAAGGGAGTCAGCTTCTTCTGTGGAGAGAGGTCGCGGTCCATATTGTGTAAGAAAAGTCCGGAGAGCGGTTAAGTGAATCGTCTGCGTGGTGGGAGGGTGTTAAATTATACAGTTTCGTGAAATATTGCACAAATTGTGTGGATATGTCCTCGTTTCTAGAAAATGGATCACCAGCCGAGTTGTGGATTTTATGAATAGTATGTGAGGCCTTTTTGGTTTGCAGTGCCCTCGCTAATAATTTGCTTGATTTGTTCCCAAATTCATAATATAGTTTTTGTGTCAGCATGAATTTTCGTTTCAATGATTTGCTTAGAACGTCTAAAAGCTCCTCTCTCGCCTGTGTCAATTCGGCTAGTGAAGCAGCAGCGATAGAGGCTTTGTGTGCCCGTTCGAGCGTGTGTATTCGCGCGGTTAGTTCCGCTATATGTGTGCGGTTAAGTTTGTTGCGATTAGCGGATATGGAGAGGAGCTCGCCCCTGATGACACATTTATGCGCATTCCATGCGATCAGAGGTGTGACGTCAGGGGTGTCGTTGTTAGCAAAGAAGTCAGGCATTTGGACAGTCTATTTGTAGTAAGTTCATCCGTCAGTAGGGAACTGTCGAGACGCCAAATACGCATTTTTGTGTTCGTAGTCGTTAATTGTAAGGTCATAGAGATAGGGTTGTGATCTGATAGTATGGACGGTTCTATGGTAGCTTTCGTGAGGTTGGTCAGGTCATTCTGAGAGAGAAAAAAGTGGTCCAATCTGGAGTATTTTTCATGCGACAGTGAGAAATACGTGTAGTCCCTTTCCTTGGGGTGCATGGTGCGCCACGTATCGTGGAGTAGGAGGTTATTGAGCTGTATTTTGATAGCCTTTAGGGCCCTGTAGGTGAGAAAGGAAGACCCGTTGGAGGTATCTATCGCTGGGGTCATTGGGACATTGAAATCCCCGCCGACGATGTGGGTACCGGCCTGGAAGCTAGCTAGCAGTTGCAGAGTCTTCGTGAGGAAGGCAACCTGGCCTGTGTTGGGGGCGTAGATGTTAGCGATAGTGTAGGGTAGTTGATGGAGAGTGCCTCTTATAAAAAGGTATCATCCATGGGGGTCTTTTAACGTGTCTGTGATCAGGAATGGACACTGGTTGGAGATGAGGATTGTAACCCCTTTCGATTTTGCCTCTATATTGGAGGCGTGGAGTATCGTGGGGAAGTAACGGCTTTGCAATTTAGGGATGGAATCCGTGCGGAAGTGTGTTTCCTGAATTAGCACTATGTGAGCTTTAGAGTGTTTGAGTGATGTTAATAATTGAGACCTTTTTTCAGGGGTATTCAGACCTCTTATGTTGATCGAATACAGCTTGAGCGATTGTAATAGTTGTGGTGTGACTCCTCGGGTGGAGTTGGAGTCCGTCATGGCCTTCGTCGTGGGGTGGGGTGGGAGGGGGAAGGGGAGGTTGGTGTTAAGAGGGGTAAGTCTAGGAAGTAGAGCAAGTTTGCTTAGCAAACGTTGGTTAGGTGGAGGAAAACCGAAGAGGTGTGGAGCCGAGTGTCCACTTACCTCCTAGTTTGTAGATCGGTCGTGTACAGGTCTTGCTTGGGGCGCCGTATCCCTTGAGGGAAACCTCAACTCCAGGCAGGCCCGTATGGGGGTTGACCAAAACCAGGCAACGGAGAGGATGAGGAGAAAAAGTAGTGAGGATAGGAGTAAAGCCCTCCGCCACAGGATAAATTGTAGCTGAATACTGAGGTGCGAGTAGTGAGTGTGTTAGCCAGAGTCGTGAGTTACCAACTGTGGGGTTGTATAGTATGTTCAGCAGTCTACCGTAAAGTCTAGTACAGACAGCGTTAAACGGCTCCAGTTAGACAGTAAAACATTAGGTCTATGTAACTGAGAGAGGCCTTTGGGAGAGGCAGCTTCCAGAGCTAGGTGATGGGTGCAGTAAGGTTCAGGCCTGGCAGAGAAGAGACTGCCGGATTTTATAGCCAATCGAGTATTGTGCCAGTCCCCTCCGGTGGGGGAGGGGAATGGTGGTGAGGGAGTAGAGGCCAGAGGCAGCTGCTGGAAACTACCCCCCCCCCCCCCCCCCCCCCCCGAGGGCTGTCATCTTCTGAATCAATAGTAAACTTAACCGTAACAATGTGCCACTTTTGAAGCATAAAGTAAACATAGGCTAACTAGATGAGTGAGGCTGGAACGGTAGCAAAAGAACCTTGGTGGTATTGAAAGCCCCGCAATATAAAATCCGTTATAATCAGAAACAAAACAATAAAAGAATCATTAAATCAAAAACAATAAAACCATGGGATGGGTGTACCGGCCAGTTCATACTCCTGTATGTGGTGTTGTAGATCACGGCAGCCTGGCAAGGTCGGTAGTCTGTTGACGTGCAGGTGGCGGGTGGAGTTTCTCCCTGTATGGCGCCTCTGGGTCAGCCGGTGGGCGGGTATCTGGGTGAACACCGCATTGATGTTGGAGTCCTCGGTCGTGAAACAGCTGTACTTGCCGGTGAGGAAGCCTGTCGTTTCCGCCGGGATGCTGTGTTCCGTCAATGCTTGCGGCTCCTCACACCGGTGTTCGGGCGTGCGGCCTCTGTTAGTACGAAAGCACGTAGAGTTATGGGCGGGATTTGTCATCGCGGTGCAGTGTGGTTAATGTAGTTATGAGTCCGCAGTTTACGCTGATAGCAAGCAGTAGTGGGCAGGGACAACGGACATCGAAGCTGAGGCTTAAAGTAAGTGAGTATCAACTGGGCGAGGTCTGAAGCAGTGATATATCACTGATGCTGCCTTGAAGAGGAAGGTGTCCTCTAGCCCATGGATCCGGCTTATCTGACCCGCTGGTGGGTTAGTGTGACCTTCTAATATAAGTCCAGCATTCCGAAAGCAGGTGTAAAAAATAAAGAAACAACATTAAACGTTCATTGGAACTCGAACTGCGCACAAGGCGAACTGACTGGCAAGTTAGCCATAGCTTTCCAACAGTCACGGAAACTGGTTACACATGCCTATTCCGACCTCTACACGGGCCCCGAGATCTAAGGGGGACATCTGGGCTGTTGGCGCGGTAATTGGAGCGATGAGCCGTGTGGCTTCTGCTCACGGATGGGGAGCGTCTCCGGCTGGGAAGAGGTGTTTGCGTTTCCATGCGGTCATCTCCATCCATCCCTCTTGTGTAGTTGCGGGGGCGAAATGCAGCGTACCAATTGGGGACTGGTATCATGGGGATACCGAGGGTGGCGCAGAAATGTGGGAGATCTTCAGGGACCTTGAGAAATGCTGTGCGTCCCTGTGCGGAAGCGGAGAGGCAGAAGGGGAACTTCCATTTGTACAATATGTGTCGATCCCTTAAGGCTTCCAGCAGTGGTTTCAGGTCTCGCCTTTGCTGGAGTGTGATACCGGACAGGTCCTGGTAGATTTGCACTTGCGCGCCATTGTGTAGTATCTGTGGTCTGCCCCGCGCCATTTTGAGTATTTCCTCTTTCAATCTGAAATCCACTATGCAGCATATAATGTCCCTCGGTGGGTCTGTTTCTCTGCCCTTGGGGCGAAGTGCGCGATGTATGCGCTCCATTTCTACCGGGTTGTGTGCAGGACGGTTAAGCAGGGAATTAAGAATGGAAATTATGGCCGGAGAGATCTGGTCCCCTTCAACGGACTCCGGTAGGCCTCTGATACGCAGGTTGTGCCTTCTGCCCCTGTTGTCAAGGTCTTCCAGGTGCCTCTGCATGTCACGTAGCTGTGGGGTGTGAGAGTCAACTTCTTCCGTTACTGACTGTATGACAGTTTCTTGGTGTTCTGTCACATTTTCAACCACCCGAACCCTTTCATTCAAAGACTTCAGGTCTAATCTGAGTTCTGAAATGGCCGTTGCTAGGGTCTCTTTGATGTCCTCCGCCACGGAGCGTAGGTCCAGAATGGTTAAGGGCGGGTGGGGCCTGAGTTCTATCCCTTCTTCCCCAGCTAAGGGAGGCATCCCCTGAGGTGGTATAGTGGGCAGCTGTTGCGGCTGAGGGGATGGTTGTGAGGAGTGTCCCTGTGTGTGGCGGGAGGGCGCCATATTGCCTCTACCCGTCCGGAACATCTCGGGGATATTCTGCCCCTGTGTACCGACCAGGTCTCTCGGGGACCTCGATCGGGATGCCGATGAGGTCCTGGAAGCTGTCCCCATGTTCTGTCGTGAGTGCGGTGCGAAAGTACCTCACAATAGAAGCGGCTTTCTCCTGTGGCGGACGGAGCTCAGGGATTATGCGACTGTCTCCATGCCAGGTTAGGCCACGCCCCCTGTAAATATTTTATACTATCTTTTCATGTGACAACACTGAAGAAATGACACTTTGCTACAATGTAAAGTAGTGAGTGTACAGCTTGTATAACAGTGTACATTTGCTGTCCCCTCAAAATAACTCAATACACAGCCATTGATGTCTAAACCGCTGGCAACAAAAGTGAGTACAAAATCTTGTGCAATTTCATCTTGTGAAATAATCTTAATTTCTTTGAGTCATCTAAATTCCTTCTTTTTAGTCCTCCACATTGTGTGTGTGTGTGTGTGTGTGGGGGGGTCTGTTGTTTTTTATTTATTTGTTTTTGTTCTGTTTTATACAACTTTGATGTGTTCTTGGCTTGTTGGGAGATGTTGATTTTATTCAATAAAGACATTTTTCACTGGAGTGCAGCTGTCCGGATTTCCTGTATTGCGTGTGCTCTATACACACAGCCAGCACCCAGGCTGTGCAGGGGAGGTGAGGTCTTGGTATTTGTACCTGGAGCAGTATTCATCTTTCTCCTGTTCAAATGTTCAATTCACTAAGAATTGTGCAGTAGAAAACTACTGCGGTAAAGTTTCCATAATGCTGTAATTACCACATACTTTCATGCAGTACTTTATTGTGGTTCCTCGCTGACAGCTGAATGTAAAGAAAAATGTCAACAGTAACATAGTTGCCAACATTGTAAAAAAAAAATGTGGGACACTTTTGTGGCTGTGGGCGGAGCCGTACAATAATTAGGGGGCGGGGCATTCGTTTGTAGGCGTGGCTTAGTAAAAAAACCAGTAAGTGCGGCGCGCGAAGCGCGACATGGCGAAAAATGGGCGTGGTTTACGCGTCACAGTGGGCGTGGCTTAAATGGGCGTGGCTCAAGAGGGTGTGGTTAGAGTCTGAGATGAATGAGGGATGGAGAGGGAAAGGGGGAGAGGGAAAGGGGGAGAGGGAAAGGGGGAGAGGGAAAGGGGGAGAGGGGGAGAGGGAAAGGGGGAGAGGGGGAGAGGGAAAGGGGGAGAGGGAAAGGGGGAGAGGGGGAGAGGGAAATGACGGGAAAGCAGCCCCAGATCCTACACAATAAAAATATGTGTATTCTAGAAAGTTTAACAATCAGCAGATAAAGATACTCCAAACACCTGGTGTTAGCACTTCAATCATCCCGGCACCATGATTGTTATTGTGTCAGGATGATTGAAGTGCAGTATTTCTATTATTACATTGTAATATAAAATTAAATCATTCAACTCACCATAATGCAGAATCAGTGGGAGCCCTGAGCGTGTCACTAGCCACGTCGCCTGCCCCCGGCAGAGTCCGTCCTCACATCAGGTGTCCCCGGCAGAGCCCCCCCTCGCATCAGGTGTCCCCGGCAGAGCCCCCCCTCGCATCAGGTGTCCCCGGCAGAGCCCCCCCTCGCATCAGGTGTCCCCGACGGAGCCCCCCCTCGCATCAGGTGTCCCCGACGGAGCCCCCCCTCGCATCAGGTGTCCCCGGCGGAGCCCCCCCTCACATCAGGTGTCCCCCAGTGGAGCCCCCCCTCACATCAGGTGTCCCTGGCGGAGCTCCTCCTCACATCAGGTGTCCCCGACGGAGCCCCCCCTCGCATCAGGTGTCCCCGGCAGAGCCCCCCCTCACATCAGGTGTCCCCCAGTGGAGCCCACCCTCACATCAGGTGTCCCTGGCGGAGCTCCTCCTCACATCAGGTGTCCCTGGCGGAGCTCCCCCTCACATCAGGTGTCCCTGGCGGAGCCCCCCCTCACATCAGGTGTCCCCGACGGAGCCCCCCCTCACATCAGGTGTCCCTGGCGGAGCTCCCCCTCACATCAGGTGTCCCTGGCGGAGCCCCCCCTCACATCAGGTGTCCCTGGCGGAGCCCCCCTCACATCAGGTGTCCCTGGCGGAGCTCCCCCTCACATCAGGTGTCCCTGGCGGAGATCCCCCTCACATCAGGTGTCCCTGGCGGAGATCCCCCTCACATCAGGTGTCCCTGGCGGAGCCCCCCTCACATCAGGTGTCCCTGGCGGAGCCCCCCCTCACATCAGGTGTCCCTGGCGGAGCCCCCCCTCACATCAGGTGTCCCTGGCGGAGCCCCCCCTCACATCAGGTGTCCCTGGCGGAGCCCCCCCTCACATCAGGTGTCCCTGGCGGAGCCCCCCTCACATCAGGTGTCCCTGGCGGAGCCCCCCCTCACATCAGGTGTCCCTGGCGGAGCCCCCCTCACATCAAGAGTCCCCCAGTGGAGCCCTCCTCACATCAGGTGTCCCCGGCAGAGCCCCCCCTCACATCAGGAGTCCCCGGCAGAGCCCCCCTCACATCAGGAGTCCCCGGCAGAGCCCCCCTCACATCAGGAGTCCCCCAGTGGAGCCCCCCCTCACATCAGGTGTCCCCCAGTGGAGCCCCCCCTCACATCAGGTGTCCCCCAGTGGAGCCCCCCCTCACATCAGGTGTCCCCCAGTGGAGCCCCCCCTCACATCAGGTGTCCCCCAGTGGAGCCCCCCCTACAAATTCCCACAGCGGCGTGCGCCCCCCCTCCCCTACCTCAGAGTCCGCCGGTCTTTTCGAATTCCGCATGGATGGCAAAACCCCCGCCCCTTTCCCTGGCAGCGGGGCGGGGGGTAGGCGGAGTGAGGCGGGGCGGAGCGGGCCGGAGGGTGGGCGGAGTGAGGCGGGGTGGAGCGGAGGGTGGGCGGAGTGAGGCGGGGCGGAGGGTGGGCGGCGTCGGAGGCGTCGGAGGAGCTCCGTCTAGCCCCCCCCCCAGCCGTCTTCAAGCTTCTTACAGCTTCAAGCTGTAGGCGGAGCCGTACAATAATTAGGGGGCGGGGCATTCGTTTGTAGGCGTGGCTTAGTAAAAAAACCAGTAAGTGCGGCGCGCGAAGCGCGACATGGTGAAAAATGGGCGTGGTTTACGCGTCACAGTGGGCGTGGCTTAAATGGGCGTGGCTCAAGAGGGTGTGGTTAGAGTCTGAGATGAATGAGGGATGGAGAGGGAAAGGGGGAGAGGGAAAGGGGGAGAGGGAAAGGGGGAGAGGGAAAGGGGGAGAGGGGGAGAGGGAAAGGGGGAGAGGGGGAGAGGGAAATGACGGGAAAGCAGCCCCAGATCCTACACAATAAAAATATGTGTATTCTAGAAAGTTTAACAATCAGCAGATAAAGATACTCCAAACACCTGGTGTTAGCACTTCAATCATCCCGGCACCATGATTGTTATTGTGTCAGGATGATTGAAGTGCAGTATTTCTATTATTACATTGTAATATAAAATTAAATCATTCAACTCACCATAATGCAGAATCAGTGGGAGCCCTGAGCGTGTCACTAGCCACGTCGCCTGCCCCCGGCAGAGTCCGTCCTCACATCAGGTGTCCCCGGCAGAGCCCCCCCTCGCATCAGGTGTCCCCGGCAGAGCCCCCCCTCGCATCAGGTGTCCCCGACGGAGCCCCCCCTCGCATCAGGTGTCCCCGACGGAGCCCCCCCTCGCATCAGGTGTCCCCGGCGGAGCCCCCCCTCACATCAGGTGTCCCCCAGTGGAGCCCCCCCTCACATCAGGTGTCCCTGGCGGAGCTCCTCCTCACATCAGGTGTCCCCGACGGAGCCCCCCCTCGCATCAGGTGTCCCCGGCGGAGCCCCCCCTCACATCAGGTGTCCCCCAGTGGAGCCCCCCCTCACATCAGGTGTCCCTGGCGGAGCTCCTCCTCACATCAGGTGTCCCCGACGGAGCCCCCCCTCACATCAGGTGTCCCTGGCGGAGCCCCCCCTCACATCAGGTGTCCCTGGCGGAGCCCCCCCTCACATCAGGTGTCCCTGGCGGAGCTCCCCCTCACATCAGGTGTCCCTGGCGGAGATCCCCCTCACATCAGGTGTCCCTGGCGGAGATCCCCCTCACATCAGGTGTCCCTGGCGGAGCCCCCCTCACATCAGGTGTCCCTGGCGGAGCCCCCCCTCACATCAGGTGTCCCTGGCGGAGCCCCCCCTCACATCAAGTGTCCCTGGCGGAGCCCCCCCTCACATCAGGTGTCCCTGGCGGAGCCCCCCCTCACATCAGGTGTCCCTGGCGGAGCCCCCCTCACATCAAGAGTCCCCCAGTGGAGCCCCCCCTCACATCAGGTGTCCCCGGCAGAGCCTCCCCTCACATCAGGAGTCCCCGGCAGAGCCCCCCTCACATCAGGAGTCCCCGGCAGAGCCCCCCTCACATCAGGAGTCCCCCAGTGGAGCCCCCCCTCACATCAGGTGTCCCCCAGTGGAGCCCCCCCTCACATCAGGTGTCCCCCAGTGGAGCCCCCCCCTCACATCAGGTGTCCCCCAGTGGAGCCCCCCCTCACATCAGGTGTCCCCCAGTGGAGCCCCCCCTACAAATTCCCACAGCGGCGTGCGCCCCCGCTCCCCTACCTCAGAGTCCGCCGGTCTTTTCGAATTCCGCATGGATGGCAAAACCCCCGCCCCTTTCCCTGGCAGCGGGGCGGGGGTAGGCGGAGTGAGGCGGGGCGGAGGGTGGGCGGAGTGAGGCGGGGCGGAGCGGAGGGTGGGCGGAGTGAGGCGGGGCGGAGGGTGGGCGGCGTCGGAGGCGTCGGAGGAGCTCCGTCTAGCCCCCCCCCCAGCCGTCTTCAAGCTTCTTACAGCTTCAAGCTGTAGGCGGAGCCGTACAATAATTAGGGGGCGGGGCATTCGTTTGTAGGCGTGGCTTAGTAAAAAAAACAGTAAGTGCGGCGCGCGAAGCGCGACGTGGTGAAAAATGGGCGTGGTTTACGCGTCACAGTGGGCATGGCTTAAATGGGCGTGGCTCAAGAGGGTGTGGTTAGAGTCTGAGATGAATGAGGGATGGAGAGGGAAAGGGGGAGAGGGAAAGGGGGAGAGGGAAAGGGGGAGAGGGGGAGAGGGAAAGGGGGAGAGGGAAAGGGGGAGAGGGGGAGAGGGAAAGGGGGAGAGGGAAAGGGGGAGAGGGGGAGAGGGAAATGACGGGAAAGCAGCCCCAGATCCTACACAATAAAAATATGTGTATTCTAGAAAGTTTAACAATCAGCAGATAAAGATACTCCAAACACCTGGTGTTAGCACTTCAATCATCCCGGCACCATGATTGTTATTGTGTCAGGATGATTGAAGTGCAGTATTTCTATTATTACATTGTAATATAAAATTAAATCATTCAACTCACCATAATGCAGAATCAGTGGGAGCCCTGAGCGTGTCACTAGCCACGTCGCCTGCCCCCGGCAGAGTCCGTCCTCACATCAGGTGTCCCCGGCAGAGCCCCCCCTCGCATCAGGTGTCCCCGGCAGAGCCCCCCCTCGCATCAGGTGTCCCCGGCAGAGCCCCCCCTCGCATCAGGTGTCCCCGACGGAGCCCCCCCTCGCATCAGGTGTCCCCGACGGAGCCCCCCTCGCATCAGGTGTCCCCGGCGGAGCCCCCCCTCACATCAGGTGTCCCCCAGTGGAGCCCCCCCTCACATCAGGTGTCCCTGGCGGAGCTCCTCCTCACATCAGGTGTCCCCGACGGAGCCCCCCCTCGCATCAGGTGTCCCCGGCGGAGCCCCCCTCACATCAGGTGTCCCCCAGTGGAGCCCCCCCTCACATCAGGTGTCCCTGGCGGAGATCCCCCTCACATCAGGTGTCCCCGACGGAGCCCCCCCTCACATCAGGTGTCCCTGGCGGAGCTCCCCCTCACATCAGGTGTCCCTGGCGGAGCCCCCCCTCACATCAGGTGTCCCTGGCGGAGCCCCCCTCACATCAGGTGTCCCTGGCGGAGCTCCCCCTCACATCAGGTGTCCCTGGCGGAGATCCCCCTCGCATCAGGTGTCCCTGGCGGAGATCCCCCTCGCATCAGGTGTCCCTGGCGGAGCTCCCCCTCACATCAGGTGTCCCTGGCGGAGCCCCCCCTCACATCAGGTGTCCCTGGCGGAGCCCCCTCTCACATCAGGTGTCCCTGGCGGAGCCCCCCCTCACATCAGGTGTCCCTGGCGGAGCCCCCCTCACATCAAGAGTCCCCCAGTGGAGCCCCCCTCACATCAGGTGTCCCCAGCAGAGCCCCCCCTCACATCAGGAGTCCCCGGCAGAGCCCCCCTCACATCAGGAGTCCCCGGCAGAGCCCCCCTCACATCAGGAGTCCCCCAGTGGAGCCCCCCCTCACATCAGGTGTCCCCCAGTGGAGCCCCCCCTCACATCAGGTGTCCCCCAGTGGAGCCCCCCCTCACATCAGGTGTCCCCCAGTGGAGCCCCCCCTCACATCAGGTGTCCCCCAGTGGAGCCCCCCCTACAAATTCCCACAGCGGCGTGCGCCCCCCCTCCTCTACCTCAGAGTCCGCCGGTCTTTTCGAATTCCACATGGATGGCAAAACCCCCGCCCCTTTCCCTGGCAGCGGGGCGGGGGTAGGCGGAGTGAGGCGGGGCGGAGGGTGGGCGGAGTGAGGCGGGGCGGAGCGGAGGGTGGGCGGAGTGAGGCGGGGCGGAGGGTGGGCGGCGTCGGAGGAGCTCCGTCTAGCCCCCCCCCCAGCCGTCTCCAAGCTTCTTCAAGATGGCGGCCGGCGGAGACAATGTCTCCACCGGCCGCAGACCTCTAGCGGCGGCGGCGGCAAAAATCAAAAACCGGATTTTTCGGGACATTTACCAGGACACAAAAAATTTGTGAATGGAGTGTAAGTCCCGGGAATGTCCCGGGAAATCCGGGACAGTTGGCAACTATGCAGTAATAGAAAAGTTTGTGGGTAAATCCGCGCACCGGATGCAAGTACAAGAGAATTTGAAAAATGAACTGCTGCCCCTACAGATACACTATCACCTAGGGGAAGTATACTAGAGTTAACTGAGATAGAATGTAGGTGTGGCACTGTTCTAATTAAAAGGTATTTGGTTTACACCTATTATAGTGATCCTGCTGTGTTGCACCCTCTGCATTATGCAAAACAGATCCTAAATGTGTGAAAGAATCTAGTATTGTGGGGTATTGCACAGGGTATTGTGGGGAATTGCAGAGTATTGCACAGGGTATTGCAGAGTATTTCCCAGGGAATTGCAGAGCATGGGGGGGGGGTGGCTGAGCATGGAGGGATGGATGGATGGATGTGACTGTACATGTCACTGAGTACGGTGATACCACATGTGTGAGACTTCCACAGCCTGGCCACATACAGAGGCCGAGTACAGCCGAGTATGGCTGAGCATGGCTGGGTATGGCTAAGTGTGGCTGAGTATGGCTGGGTATCACCGAGTATTGCAGAGTATGGTGGGGTATTGCAGAGTATGGCGGGGTATTGCAGAGTATTGCGGGGCATTGCAGAGTATTGCGGGGCATTGCAGAGAATTGCACAGGGTATTGCAGAGTATTGCAGGGTATTGCAGAGTATTGCGGGGTATTGCGGAGTATTGCGGGGTATTGCGGGGCATTGCAGAGTATTGCAGACTATTGCGGAGCATTGTAGAGTATTGCGGGTCATTGTAGAGTATTGCGGGGTATTGCAGAGTATTGCGGGGTATTGCAGAGTATTGCACAGGGTATTGCAGAGTATTGCGGGGCATTGCAGAGTATTGCACAGGGCATTGCAGAGTATTGTGGGGTATTGCAGAGTATTGCGGGGCATTGCAGAGTATTGCACAGGGCATTGCAGAGTATTGTGGGGGCATTGCAGAGTATTGCACAGGGTATTGCAGAGTATTGCGGGGTATTGCAGAGTATTGCGGGGCATTGCAGAGTATTGTGGGGCATTGCAGAGTATTGCACAGGGTATTGCAGAGTATTGCGGGGCATTGCAGAGTATTGTGGGGCATTGCAGAGTATTGCACAGAATTGCAGAGTATTGTGGGGGCATTGCAGAGTATTGTGGGGGTATTGCAGAGTATTGCACAGGGTATTGCAGAGTATTGTGGGGTATTGCACAGGGTATTGTGGGGAATTGCAGAGTATTGCGCAGGGAATTGCAGAGCATGGGGGGGATGGCTGAGCATGGAGGGATGGATGGATGGATGTGACTGTATGCGCTGTGGGCACTACACATCCAGCCCAAAGCGCGGCTCCCATCCAATCTCTCCCCCTCTGTACCGATTGGTACAGAGAGGGGAGGGAGGAACCGGCGTCATGACATGATGCCGGTTTGTTTACATGTGATCGTTCCTCTGGACCCGGCGGTCACGGATGTTCCCGTGTGCGCGCCCCAGGGGGTGCGCGGGAGCAGTTTTCTGGAATCACGTCATATGACGTGATCCCAGAGTTATCCAACCACCCTGCAGCCGTCATTTGGCTTTGGGGCGGTTGGCAAGTGGTTAATGAGTTTGTAGTAGGCATGGAGCACTTAATTGCAATATGATTTTTATGTAATATTCACGTTGAGCACTTTGTACTTCGCACAAGTAATAGTTAATTAGTGAAGGACTCAGGGAGGAACTGGTCTGGGACTGGGGGTCAGTGCAGTGGCCCTCGCAGTGCAGGAGAAAAAAGCACAGAGCCAAGTAGGAGGAGAAAACAAGGAAAGAAGGTTTGTACCTACCTAGGTTTCATAGTTTTACCATGTGCAATGATATTGATGATTGATTGCATCTGCAATCATATCTGCATCCTGCAATCATCAGTACAGGCCACTGGCCAGGGCCCTGCTAGCTGCTACATCACTAGTGCAGATTTGCAGAAGCTGCAGGTCTGTTTGATGCAGTGCCAAGCAAGCTAATGCTTCCCTGCAAAGTTTTCAGGGAAGAATTTGCTTGGCACTGCATCAAACAAACCTGCAGCTTCTGCAAATCTGTTTCCTCCTCCTCGGCTCTGTGCTTTTTCTTCTGCGCTGCGACGACCACTGCACTGACCCCCATTTTCAGACCAGTTCCTCCCTGAGTCGTGTGACTGTCCCTGCTCCAGTGCCCCCTCAGTAGAAGAATAATAGTCTGCCATGACTTACTCTATGGCTGCTGGACTGGACTCCACTCAGATTCGGTCAGTCGGCTAGGCTTGGCTGGCTCCTTGGGCAACTTCCAGTTTCTTCTTCCTCCCCTACCGTGAGGCCCGCGACTCACGCTGCTGGCTCTGCACACTTGCACAGAAGCCCAGCCCCTCCCTCAGAGATCACTCTGCAGCAGGAGGGGGGCGGCGCCGCGGCCTGGCCGGACTGAATACAGAGACCTGTACAGCCTAGGAGGAGAGACTGCAGTCATCATCAAATAAAAAAAAAGTCTGCGGCGGCCGCGAACACTGCAAGCGCCACTCGCGGACACCTATCCGATCTCTGCCCACAATGTTAGCAAGCTATATTTGTGCGGGCAGAAGCCAGGACTCGGGGGAGCTTTCTTTTGTGGGGGGGTGGCTTTTGCCTAGTCCAAGACACAGCACTGGTGGTGCCAAGTCATTGCAAGTCATTGCAAGTCAAATAGCCCAAGTCAAAGTCAAGTCGCAAGTCATTAGTGGCAAGTCAAGTCGAGTCATTTATTTAATTTTGTCAAGCAAGTCGCAAGTCCTCAAACAGGTGACTCGAGTCTCCCACCTCTGACATATAGCGTATAGATAACTGAAAATTCTTATCATCGCTGGGCCCAACCCTTTCTTCTCTGAGCTGGCTGCTCAGCTGTCGGCTAATTGCCAGCTCCTATCTCTCCACAGTGACTCACCTGTTGATCCTGCTCGTCAGTCCTGCCTACTTAAGACTTCCAGTCCAGATGATCTCTGCCTTTGCCTTGGTCACATCTCTAGAGACGCTCTCCTGTGTTCCTGTTAAAGACTTGCTTGGCTGACATTCCTTCTGGTTCCCTGACATTTTGGCTTGTCTGACTATCCGTTCTGGTTCCTGAACTCTGGCTATGTTTTGACTATGTTTACTCTGTTTACCTTTTTTTATTATTATTAAACAAGTGTGATTTAACTGTACTTGTAGGCAAAGGCCATGAATTCACAAGATGCAGCCAATCCACTTGTTGGTAATATTTTTTCCAGATTGGATGAGCAGGATCACCGCATGGATCAGTTTGCCATGGCGTTACAAACGCTCCTGAGTCGCACGGCTCACCTGGAATCTCCCACTGTGGCTGCTCCAGTACAACCTATGGTGCAGGCCGATCCTGCTGCTGCTCTCTGTGCAGGCACCCGTCTTGAGTATTACCTCTATGAGAGGTATGTCTGGTTCTGCTCTGCTTTCCCAGCGATTTGGGGGTGATCCAGTCCAATGCAGAGGGTTTCTCAACCAGGTTGATATATACTTTGAGATGCTGCCCCAGGCGTTTCCCACGGACAGAAACAAAGTAGGTTTCATGATATCTTTGTTTTCTGAGAGAGCCTTGGCCTGGGCAAACCCTCTATGAGAGATGCAAAAACCTGTTGTCTTGAGTTATCCTGAGTTTGTGGCTTCATTTAAAAGACATTCCGCTTCTGCTGCCAAGTGCCTCATGTCCATCAAACAGAGTATGAGAACTGTTGCCGATTACGCCATTGAATTCCATACTCTGGCAGCAGAGGTTGCTCGTAACAACGAGGCCCTCATGGTTGCTTTTTCTCATGGTCTCTAGGATACCATCAAGGATGAGACAACAGCCCGAGATATACCCACTGAGCTGGAGAGGTTGATCACGTTTGCCATCCTCATTGACTCCAGACTCAGAGAAAGACTCTCTTTTAAGGAGCGCTTGTGGAAGCCTCCTGTACATTTGTCTCCGAGCTTTGCACTCCCACCCTTCCCTCTCTCACCTCCCATGCCTCCTGGTACCGAGTCGGTCAGTGAAGGTAAACCTATACACTTGGGTTTCACGTGTCTCTCTCGATGAGAGAACCTTTAGGAGGAGGGAGAGATTGTGCCTTTATTGTGGCCAGGCAGGCTGATTGCCGTTCTCCCTCTGTACTGAAGGATCAGCGGTTCCCGGCAGACATCGAGTCCGCAGTACCCACGGTGTATAATCACAGTGGAAGCAGGCCACTGGTGGAACACGTGTGTGACCCAGACCCGGAAGTATTGGATCACGTAGTAGGTAAGTGATCTGGCATAGAGCAGCCACCCTGCCGCAGTATATGTACGGTGGGCAGTTCGCAAGTGGTTAATACAGAGAACACATTATAGTAAAAAACCTTTAGTCTTTACAACTGCTTTAACTTCGAAAACCTTTTAGATGTCCTCCTGAGGAAGCAGAACATACAGAGCTATGGGAATTGTTAGGGAATAAAAATCACACATATAGGCTGAACAATGTGGACCTGTGTCTATTTTCAACGTTACAAACCATATATGTTGTAGATATTATTCATTTTTTTTTTTTTTTTTTTAGAAAGAAATCAAAAGATAAAAAACAGTCACAGCTCTGAACATTGCTTGGACATTCCCTTAATATCTCTCTGGCAAGGATTCCATGTGCTCATAGTCATTTTACCAAATAACCAACACAAACATCCTATAAAATCCAATAAACTCATGAATTTGCTGACATGACGCATGCAGACATGTGAGGATCAGATGACCTTGGAGGTTTTGTTTGTTTCCTTGTCTTTCAATGACAGAGTCACATGAAAGGTCCTGTTAGCTATAATTGGGTTATAGTCATAAAGATCTCACATGTCTAAAGCGAAGTTTTATCAAATATGCTCAAAATTCTGAGCCTTTATAGAAAAATCATCTGGCCTTCTATGAAGATAGAAGACCAATCATTATTTCCTGTTGTGGTTATTTGGGTTTCCTGACTTTTGGCTTTTTGTAAAAAAATTGATAAAAAATAAAAGGTCTATTTACATTTGTGCGGTAACACATGTGCATCATGTTGTGTGTTCATGTGGATTGCATTAAAGTGGTTGTAAACCCTTACATATACCCAGTGAAGTGACTGGCCCCAGTTGATACACAGAGATGAACCAAATCCTATAGACAGTTGTACCTGTTTGTCTACAGCCTTCTTTCCCCTACATCAATTCAAAGTGTAGAATTTACACAGGATCTCTCAGCTCTGAAAAGCAGGGGGCAGAGAGCTGAAGTTACATCAGTGAGAAGAGCTCTGAGAGCTGATTGGAGGGAAAAGAACACACACACCCCTCCACACAGGAACAGAGCTGAGGTTGTCAATCAGCTGGAGTTCCCTCCCCGTCACCATTTTTCTCTTGATGTCAGAAAAACTTATCAGAAGTGACTCATGCTGATAACAGAGGAACAGCAGCAAATAGAAATGACACTTAGTGCTCTGGATTGAGAAAAGCACATACTATAGAGGGACATGCCTTGTTCATATTTCATGTCTGAGGTTTACAACCACGTTAACCTCTTAACGACCACTCTATAGCCAGCACAGTCGAACATTGCCAGGAGGGCGTCAAATGATGTCCTCCAGTGATCTCGCTTTCTGCGCCCCCCCCCCCCCTCGCGGTGCGCATCGGCAGGGTTTTGTCAAAAGCAGTGTCCTTCGGACACAGCTTATCACAGATTGGGGTAAACAGCCAATCACAGCGGCTCTTTACCATGTGACCAGCTGTGTCCAGTCACAGCTGATCACAGTATAAACAGGATTTGCCAGTTATCGGCAATCCTCTCCTTACACTGACAGCACAATGCTTGTCAGTGCCCATCAGTGATGCCTGTCAGTGCCACATATCAAGCACATCTCCCAGTGCCCATCAGTGCCTCCTCATCAGTGCCACCTCATCAGTGCCCATCAGTGCCTCCTCATCAGTGCCCATCAGTGCTGCCTTATCAGTGCCCATTAGTGCAGCCTATCAGTGCTCACCAGTAGAGCCTCATCAGTACACATCAGTGCTTCCTCATCACTACACATTAGTGCTTCCTCATCAGTGCCCATCAGTGCTGCCTCATCAGTGCCACCTCATCAGTGCCCATCAGTGAAGGAGAAAAATTACTTATTTACAAAATTTTATAACAGAAACTTTTTTTTCCCTAAAACTTTTGATCTTTTTTTGTTTGTTTATCAAAAAAGAAAACATCCAGTGGCGATTAAATACCACCAAAAAATGTTGCATTACTGTGCAATTGCGACTCAAAGTGCGACAGCACTGAAAGCTGAAAATTGGCCTGGGCAGGAAGGGGGTAAAAGTGCCCAGTAGGCAAGTGGCTAAAGGACAATTACACCCTTTGCTAAAAATTGTAACATGAAACATGGTCAGAAACATGTAATTAGCCTTTAAAGCAGCCTATTGAAAATAACGGATTGCTAACACCCCAAAACATCCCAAACATTGGATGTGTTACAAAATGTTTGTCATAAATGATTATGGTGAATTGCTATTCATTGCAAATTTTGGAAACTCATGTGTGTTGCCTTAGTACCGTAGGGTGTTACAGCAAGCAAAATACTTTCTTGTATTAAAAGTATGGACTGCAAAAAGAGAGACATAATTTTGCTCCCGTACAAGTCATTAGTAAGACCTGATCTGGAATACAGTATACAGTTCAGTTTTGGGCACCAGTTCACAAAAAGGATATCGGGGAACTGGAGAAAGTGCAGAGAAGAGCAACCAAACTGATAAGAGGCATTAAGGAGCTCAGCTATGAGGAAAGATTAGAGGAACTGAATTTATTCTCTCTTGAGAAGAGGAGATTAACAGGGGATTTGATCACCATATACAAATACGTAGGTGGACCATAGTGTGAATTTGGTGTTGAGTTTAGGAAAAAAACAGCCGCACTTCCAGCTCTTCTTGCAGTATTTAACAACTTCAATCCCGGCACTTTTACCCCCTTCCTGCCCAGGCCAATTTTCTGATTTTGCACCTTGAATGACAATCGCGTGATCATGCAACACTGTACACAAACTACATTTTTATCATTTTGTTCACACAACTAGAGCTTTCTTTTGGTGGTATTTAATCACCACTGTTTTTTTTATTTTTTGCTAAATAAAAAAAAAGACTGCATTTTTTTTTTATTGTTTCTGTTATAAATAACTAAATGAATTTTGCAAATTAAAAATTGTTTTTTTAATAAATTTAGGCCAAAATGTATTCTGCTACGTTTCTTTGGTGAAAAAAATCCAAATCAGTGTATATTATTTAGTCTGTAGGAAAGTTATAGAGTTCACAAACTATGGTATATATCTGAAAATGGATCAATCCTGAAGTACTGATGGCCTATCTCATTTTGTAAGGCCCAAAAATGTCAGGGCAGAACAGATATCCCCCAAATTACCCCTTTTGGAAAGTCCAAGGCATTTAGTAAGTTTTTTGAAGTTGTAATTGTTGTCATAATTTTTTGGGAGAATTAAGAAATTAAAAAAAAAAATGTTCACAATTTTCTTTTTTTTTTTTACATACTGTCACTAGTGCAGTACAGCATCATCATATAACTGGTGTGGCGGTGATCAGGGACATTGGTGACAGTTAAAATGAAAAAACAATTTTAACATATTTTTTTTAATTTTTGTTTTATTTTTTATGATTTTTTTTATGATTTTTTCAAAATTTTTTATTACACTGCGACCAGAGTAATATAATGTTACCATACATTGTTACCATTGTAGTAACAATGTACTACTCTGGGGAAGTGATCATGATTTTTCTTCTTTTTTTTCCTCCCACAGGTTATGGTTGCTTATAGCAAAAAATTTAAGGGGTTTGTGGGATTTTGAGTGAGGCACAAGACACGTGGTAGAAGAAATTATAAAATTGTTTAATTGGCATATAAACAAAGCATACCTCATAAACATATGATACATGGTTGAACATGAGTATTTTTATCTATGTACAAAGCGATGGCATACAAATCAGAAGAATTCATATACGGTGTATACACACACACACGCATCTGAAATCACATAGTATCCCATGGAAGTATTTCGTTTAAAAAGCCAAATGCTTACAGAGTAATGGATACAAATGGGTTATAAGATACAAATGAATCACAGTTGAGGTCAAACTACGTGTTGGGAATATGATGACATTGATAGGCTCGACGTGTTTCGTGGCAAGAAGCCACTTCATCAGGAAAAAATGCATAGCATATCTGAAAATGAATGAAAAAAGGTACCAAATAGGATCTAATGTTTTGCCCAGATAGTAAGAATCAAGGTAGGGGCAAGGGGAAACAAGATGTGTATCTCCCTGGAATACTTACGTATAAATTGTTCTAAATAAGCAGTGTTTCAAGTCAGGATTTGCGAGGCAAGCCTGTCTCGGGAGCTGAGGGAATGAACCCAAGGAAGAAGCGAGAGCACCAACACGCCCCAGGAGCACCCTCCAAACGTAATAGGCAAGGGTGAAAAGATTTCCAAATATGTCTGTAGAGTAAATGATATTGGACCAATATGTGTAAATGGTACCAGTATAAGTATATTCATAAATGTTTAGGAGATATTCCCTTTGCATGCAGCTGCTGACGTCAGCAGCGCATGCACTCTGAATGGTCGGCTGAAGGTCCGGCAGACGCTGCCGGACCCTGCTGGGAAGAAGACTCCCGCGCGCACATGTGGGAGTGACGTCATTGTGGCTCCGGCCACTCACAGCGCCAGTGCCGCGAACCCGGAAGAAACGCTGAGGGAAAAATGTCAGCTCCCTCGATGTGGACTGGACTGCAATACGGGGGCTTCAATCTAAGGTAAGTATTTCATAAAGAGCTAGAATGCAGTGCATACTAGCTCATTATGCCTTTGCCTTGCAGGTTTTTTTTTTTTTCTTTGTTTTTTTTTTTTTAGATGTTCAGGTATACAACCGCTTTAACCTGCTGTCACCAACATTGGTCAGTTAAGAGCTGTCTAACAATAAAGGACATTCCTTCATCACCTCTGTGGGCAGTCGACCTGACCACTTACAGGCAACAGGCAGTGGTGGGCCCCCCTTACAAGCCCTGTAAAAGTAAGTGGGTGGCTTTAAAGCCACTCAAGTCACTTTTACCTGGAAGCTGCAGCCATGATCCTGGCAGGGGCGACGTGTACAAAATTTTTGGGAGTGGCGCAAAACAAACTGAAAAGTTCAGAACAAAAACATCAATTGCAGCCTCACTGTGCCCATTAATTGCAGCCACTGTGCCATCAAAAGCAGCCACTGTGCCCATCAATTGCAGCCACTGTGCCCCATTAAATGCAGGCACTGTGCCCCATTAAATGCAGCCACTGTGCCCCATCAAATGCTGCCAGTGTGCCCATCAAATACTGCCACTGTGCCCCATCAAATTCTGCCACTGTGCTCTTAAAATGCCACCACTGTGCCCATCAAATACCGCCACTGTGCCCATCAAATGCCGCCACTGTGCCCACCAAAAGTTAGCACTGTAACCCCCCCACCCGCTATCTTCCCGGCACTTACCCTATCTCGGTGGGGCAGCGGGTGACGGCGGCGAGCTGTGGGTCCTTGCAGCAGCGAGCTGTGTCCTCCATGCTTTTCCTCCTCTCCTCCTGATAGGCGTCCAATCACACTGCCTGTTGTTTCAGCCAATCAGGTGATGGGTAACATACCCACGCTTCCTGATTGGCGGAGAGGCGGGTCAGTGTTAGAACAGAGAATATTCATTTGCTGTTCTAACACACCTGGGTGAACTGCGAGTGCAATGCTCTGCGCTCGCAATTCACCTTTTTGAAGACTATTAAAGCCTATGGCTCTAATCAGGTGCTTCAAAAAAACACCCCAGCCACTGTAATTCAGGCGTCCGGCGTCCAAAAGGGTACCAAACGCCTGAATAGGGGGTAGCGGCGGCCATGGATAGATTTATGCTATGCATAAATCTATCCATTATTCATATAGGGGGTGGCTGGAGAGAGGGGACGCACCGTCACTGGATTCTGGTATAACTGCTTCTTGTCCAGGACACACACACACATGCACACACACACACACACATATACACATATATATATATATATATATATATATATATATATATATATATATATATATATATATATATATATATAGATTAGCACCCTATATTTAGGCAGGGTTGCTAGTATATTTATTTGCCAAGTGATAGTTGCTTTAGTCAATTGATAGGAGGTCAAATAATGCCACCCTAATTCTGGAATTGCTGCACTTCCCTCTTCTGCCACTAGATGGCCGGGTATCTGGTGGCTTTAGATAAGACAAGGGCATTGCAAGGACAGATTAGGAATGAATGGAGTGTCTCAGCCAATGGGCAGGGATTTTCTTAGGTCCCTTGGCCTGCTGGGAGGGCCTATTTATTTGGGTGAGGTCAGGTGATCAGTGTTCTGTGCCACCTGGATGGCTGTCTGGGTGGACGTGTGTTGTTCTGCCCTGGGCTGGTAGGCCAGAGTCCAAGGCCTATCCCGGGGACATCTGGCTGCTAGGCTGTCTGAGGGCCTATCCAGAAGCAAGAGAGCAGCGCAGGGTTGGGATTGCGGCTTGCAGTCCAACCAAAAGTGACGGTTCTGCCAGCCGGAGAACATGTCGTGTTTGGTGGTAGAGGGGAAGCTGTCTCCACTAAGGGATCATCCACCTTGTTACCAGGGACCACAGTGAGTAACTGAAGCAAGTACCGGAGCAGTGTACTCACCAACAGGGGACGGTAAAGAATTGGGAAACTTCAGCAGATGTCAAGCCAGGGACCCAGCCAGCGGATGGGGACGCTTGCAGAGCAATATTGTTTGCCAAGCAGGGACCGAGCAGACTAGTGGGGTGACGCTTGAGGAGTATCTGTGAGTACCAAGCTAGGGATCCAGCTTGGACGCGGGGGTGATGCTTGAGGAAGATATTGAATGAGAAGATTGGAAGAGCTCGGGGGATCCAGTGGCAGTGGAACAGCAAGTCTAGTGAAAGACTGGAGCTCAGTTGAGTGAAGATCTACAATAAGAGATTGTAGAAGAAGTGAATAAGTTCATTACAACCTTTGTTAGAAACTGTTTCAAGATTGTTGCCATAGGAGACAGCGGTCCTACTCATTCAGATGTGGTGTCTTTCTGGATGTCTTTCCCTGCATAGCTGTCTGCCTATAGAAGTCTTGGAGTCTGCTAAATTAACATTGCAACTACTAAAGGGTGTCCTGGCCTTAAACCTCCCTCCCACAGTTCTGTTTAAGAGACAATAAATCTCTTTACATTCAAGAATATCTGGCACTCATTAATCTACCTTGCATTGCACCCACCATGCCTCATAACCCACTCTACACAGAAGGATGTCGGCTTTCCCTGACTCTGGAGGTCACCATTAGCATAGTTGCCAACATTGTAAAAAAAATTTTAGGGACACTTTTTGGCTGTAGGCGGAGTCTTGTTATAATTAGGGGGTGGAGCATGCGTTTGTGGGCGTGGCACTAGTGGAAAGTACAAATGCGGTGCGCAAAGCATGCCGCAGCAAAAAATGGGCGTGGTTTACGTTAAATAGTGGCCGTGTCTTTAATGGGCGTGGCTCAAAGGGGGTGTGGTTAGAGTCTGAGATGAATGAGGGATGGAGGGACAGCAGCCCCAGATCCTACACGACAATGGAAATATGTGTATTTAACAATCAGCAGATAAAGATACTCCAAACACCTGGTGTTAGCACTTCAATCATCCCGGCACCAAGGTTGTTATGGTGTCAGGATGATTGTAGTGCATTATTTCTATTATTACATTGTAATATAAAATGAAATCATTCAACTCACCATAATGCTGAATCAGTGGGATCCCTGAGCGTGTCACCAGCCATCCGTCCTTGCATCAGGTGCCCCCAGCAGAGTCCATCCTTGCATCAGGTGTCCCAGCAGAGTCTGTCCTTGCTTCAGGTGTCCCAGCAGAGTCCGTCTTTGCATCAGGTGCCCCCAGCAGAGTCCGTCCTTGCATCAGGTGCCCCCAGCAGAGTCCGTCCTTGCATCAGGTGTCCCAGCAGAGTCCGTCCTTGCATCAGGTGCCCCCAGCGGAGCCCCCCTCACACCAGGAGTCCCCAGCGGAGCCCCCCCTCACATCAGGAGTCCTCAGCGGAGCCCCCCCTCACATCAGGAGTCCCCAGCGGAGCCCCCCTCGTATCAGGAGTCCCCAGCGGAGCCCCCCCACACACCAGGAGTCCCCAGCGGAGCCCCCCTCACACCAGGAGTCCACAGCGGAGCCCCCCCTCACATCAGGAGTCCCCAGCAGAGCCCCCCTCACACCAGGAGTCCCCAGCGGAGCCCCCCTCACACAAGGAGTCCCCAGCGGAGCCCCCCCTCACACCAGGAGTCCCCAACTGAGCCCCCCCCCTCACATCAGGTGTCCCCAGCAGCTCGGTTTCTATTCTAGCCACCCAGCTCCACTCCACTTCTGGTCTTCTCAAAAATGGCGGACCTCTAGTGACGGCGGCTGCAAAAAATCGGGAAAAAGCGGATTTCTCTGGACATTTCCCGGGAGTTAATAAAGTCGGGAAAAGAGTCTAAATCCAGGGAATATCCCGGGAAATTCGGGACAGTTGGTAAGTATGCATTAGGCCTGGAGAGGCCCAGGACTTGGCTAAATATATATGTAGTGCTACCCCCGCAGGAGCCACTGGTGAATGAAATATCTCCCAACCTGCACAGTCAAGCACACAGAAGTTTCCATATCATGCTTGAGTCAAGAAACAGTCCTCGCAGCTTTGTTTTTGTATTTTATTAGGGTCATTGAACTTGGATAGGGTTGAGGGTATTATGGGATGCCCACTTGATCAAACTCAGAACTCATCAGAGACACAAACTATATAGAGCTTTTATATACACGTCTCCTTCTACCTCTAGCACAATCTTGCTTGTAGAACAACAACTCCCAGGACCAGCTCTCACTGTAAGGATGGTCTGACAAGAGTGCAATCAGATCATAGCAAATGCCCTTTGCAGGCAGGGACCTCAGGTCTATTTGTTAGTGTAGCAAAAAGAAGACCCAGTACTCAACTGTTCTACTCCTGTGGCTACTGATCCCAGCACCACCTCTTCAGGCACTGCCAGCCCACCTGGCTGCAGATGCCCCTTTTACTAACCCTCCTGGCTAAGACTCCACAGTCCTCCCAGGCTGACTCTGCATCCATCCCAGACTGCTTCCACCCAGTCCTCTCAGGTATGCCTCTCAGTCCTCTGAATGTACCCTCACCAGCCCTCCTGGCTCTCTTCCTTGCTGGAGATTTGCCTGGCAGTGCTCTTCTCCTGCTCTCCTCAACCTTGCTCCCGTGCCTCCTGATCAGGACTCCTCTGTGTGTGATTAAGAGGGTCCCTTCTGTCCCTTAGAGATGCTGTCTGTGAGTCATACCAGGCTTCCTGAGTCACTCAACCCTGACCCAGAAAAACACACAGGCTTGGCTGCCAGCCAAGCCTGACAATTTACCTACTCTGTACTACATTTCTAGCACACTAAAGGATGCTACATATATACACACACTATATTACCAAAAAGTATTGGGACGCCTGCCTTTACACGCACATGAACTTTAATGGCATCCCAATCTCAGTCCGTAGGGTTCAATATTGAGTTGGCCAATCTTTTGCAGCTATAACAGCTTCAGCTCTTCTGAGAAGGCTGTTCACAAGGTTTAGGAGTGTGTCTATGGGAATGTTTGACCATTCTTCCAGAAGCACATTTGTGAGATCAGGCACTGATGTTGGACGAGAAGGCCTGACTCGCAATCTCCGCTCTAATTCATCCCAAAGGTTCGGGTTGAGGTCAGGACTCTGTGCAGGGCAGTCAAGTTCCCCCACCCCAAACTCGCTCATCCATGTCTTTATGGACCTTGCTTTGTGCACTGGTGTGCAGTCATGTTGGAACAGGAAGGGGCCATCCCCAAATTGTTCCCACAAAGTTGGAAGCATGGAATTGTCCAAAATGTCTTTGTATGCTGATGCCTTAAGAGTTCCCTTTGCTAGAACCAAGGGGCCAAGCCCAAACCCTGAAAAACAACCCCACACCATAATCCCCCCTCCACCAAATGATTTTGACCAGTGCACAAAGCAAGGTGCAAAAAGACATGGATGAGCGAATTTAGGGTAGAGAAACTTGACTGGTCTGCACAGATTTCTGACCTCAACCCGATAGAACACCTTTGGGATGAATTAGAGTGGAGACTGCATGCCAGGCCTTCTCATCCAACATCAGTCAAAATTAAAAGGACAGCTGGCAACACTGTATTCCTTTGTATTCGTTATTGTCACATCCCAGTGAGTAAAAAAGCAGTGGTTAGTGCATTTCAGCGATAAGCCTTGATCACAGCACACATAAAAATGAACACATATATAGACATATGCGAGAAAAGGTCTCCACCTCTCCACCAATTAGTCACATGATCAATTACGCAATCGATTAATCATTCACAACATGACAACAGGTGTAATGCTGATGAGAGAATGTGAAAGACATTCTATTGGTACTAATATAATGTCACTAAACATGTAGATAAACAAGAAAATCTATCATAATATACATCAGGTTAAAAAATATGTAAAAAGATGTACATATAGATATAAACAGGTCTACACTAAACTATTTAAGAAAAAGATCCACATGATTCATTCCCAGGGACATTCTAGTATGGAGGTTGAATGTCCACCATACCTCCCGTAGGAGGAGTTTACGATGGATGTCTTCTCCATGAGAAGACAACTTCACCCTTAGCAGACCCAAAAAGGTGAAAGATATCATGTTGTCACAATGCACATGTTTAAAATCTTTAGAAACATTGGATAGCGTTTTATCAATCCTATATGAAGACCCATGGAAATGTTCACTCGCTCTCATTCTTGGGGGTCTCGATGTACATCCCACATATTGTTTATTGCAGAGTTTGCATTCCACAGCATCGCCATCGACTACGTTGCTTGAGCCGCAGTTAATATATTCACAAATTGAAAACTCTTTCCCAGTGACACAAGAACCAACAGTCTTATGTCGTGTGGAATGTTTGTTACAGAAACGACATGTATTAGTAACACAGATATATGAGCCTGTGGTTTTTAACCAGGTCTTACTGTAACTGGGACTCGTCCAACCAGTGCCTGACCTCACAAATGTGCTTCTGGAAGCATGGTCAATCATTCCCATAGACGCACTCCTAAACCTTGTGGATGGCCTTCCCAGAAGAGTTGAAGCTATTATAGTTGCAAAGGGTGGGCCAACTCAATATTGAACCCTACGGACTAATACTGGGATGTCATTAAAGTTCATGTGCGTGCAAAGGCAGGCGTCCCAATACTTTTGGTAAGTATAGTGTATATATAATGTTTTATTATGCGTATATATATATATATATATATATATATATATATATATATATATATTAATTACATAGGTTCTGAGGATGATTTAATGCAGATCAGGCACCAAGTGAGTTTAATTACCACCTTAATCAGCCACAGAACCTGTGTAATTAATGTGATTAATGTGTGTCCTGGATTAAAGGGATGATGTGGCAAACTTAATTTTATATATATATGTCAATGACTACTTGTAAAGTAGTCTCAGCAGGAATGGACAGTACATAGGGTAATGATAGAACAAATGCCAAAGAGTTGCATACCCAGGATCAGCCCGTTCTTAAACTGGAACTTGTTATAAGACCAGTCCCAATACTTTTGACAATTATATATATATATATATATATATATATATATATATATATACACACAGTGGGGACGGAAAGTATTCAGACCCCCTTAAATTTTTCACTCTTTGTTATATTGCAGCCATTTGCTAAAATCATTTAAGTTCATTTTTTTCCTCATTAATGTACACACAGCACCCCATATTGACAGAAAAACACAGAATTGTTGACATTTTTGCAGATTTATTAAAAAAGAAAAACTGAAATATCACATGGTCCTAAGTATTCAGACCCTTTGCTCAGTATTTAGTAGAAGCCCCTTTTGATCTAATACAGCCATGAGTCTTTTTGGGAAAGAAGCAAAAAGTTTTTCACACCTGGATTTGGGGATCCTCTGCCATTCCTCCATGCAGATCCTCTCCAGTTCTGTCAGGTTGGATGGTAAACGTTGGTGGACAGCCATTTTTAAGTCTCTCCAGAGATGCTCAATTGGGTTTAAGTAAGGGCTCTGGCTGGGCTATTCAAGAACAGTCACAGAGTTGTTGTGAAGCCACTCCTTCGTTATTTTAGCTGTGTGCTTAGGGTCATTGTCTTGTTGGAAGGTAAACCTTCGACCCAGTCTGAGGTCCTGAGCACTCTGGAGAAGGTTTTCATCCAGGATATCCCTGTAGTTGGCCGCATTCATCTTTCCCTCAATTGCAACCAGTCGTCCTGTCCCTGCAGCTGAAAAACACCCTCACAGCATGATGCTGCCACCACCATGCTTCACTGTTGGGACTGTATTGGACAGGTGATGAGCAGTGCCTGGTTTTCTCCACACATACCGCTTAGAATTAAGGCCAAAAAGTTCTATCTTGGTCTCATCAGACCAAAGAATCTTATTTCTCACCATCTTGGAGTCCTTCAGGTGTTTTTAAGCAAACTCCATGCAGGCCTCCATGTGTCTTGCACTAAGGAGAGGCTTCCGTTGGGCCACTCTGCCATAAAGCCCCGACTGGTGGAGGGCTGCAGTGATGGTTGACTTTCTACAACTTTCTCCCATCTCCTGATTGCATTTCTGGAGCTCATCCACAGTGATCTTTGCGTTCTTCTTTACCTCTCTCACCAAGGCTCTTCTCCCCCCAATAGCTCAGTTTGGCCGGACGGCCAGCTCTAGGAAGGGTCCTGGTCATCCCAAATGTCTTCCATTTAAGGATTATGGAGGCCACTGTGCTCTTAGGATCCTTAAGTGCAGCAGAAATTTTTTTGTAACCTTGGCTAGATCTTTGCCTTGCCACAATTCTGTCTCTGAGCTCTTCAGGCAGTTCCTTTGACCTCATGATTCTCATTTGCTCTGACATGCACTGTGAGCTGTAAGGTCTTATATAGACAGGTGTGTGGCTTTCCTAATCAATCCTAAACCAATCAATATAATCAATATAATCAAACACAGCTAGACTCAAATGAAGGTGTAGAACCATCTCAAGGATGATCAGAAGAAATGGACAGCACCTGAGTTAAATATGTGAGTGTCACAGCAAAGGGTCTGAATACTAAGGACCATGTGATATTTCAGTTTTTCTTTTTTAATAAATCTGAAAAATGTCAACAATTCAGTATTTTTCTGTCAATATGGGGTGCTGTGTGTACATTAATGAGGGAAAAAATGAACTTAAATGATTTTAGCAAATGGCTGCAATATAACAAAGAGTGAAAAATTTAAGGGGGTCTGAATACTTTCCGTCCCCACTGTATATATAAGTCAAAGATTGAAAAATAGTCAAACAAAGTAGATATCTCTCCCTTAGCGCTCACGGCAAAGATACAATTATCAAAAGCTGCTACTATAAAAAAATATTAAATACATTTTATATTTATTATAATATTATATTTAGACATATTTTTAAAATATATATATATATATATATATATATATACATACAAGGCTTTTTTTCTCAGACAATAGGTGCAGGAACTCCCCCTTTCTGAGTCACCCCTTTTCTCCGCCCCTACCCACCTCCCAGTACCGTCCCTTTTAGACAATATAGAGCCAAGTATCATTTTGAGGTGCTAAGTAATTTGTATGGAATTTGGTAATGATATCAAGAAAAGCAGTAAAATAGATCCCCTGCAGCCAGCAACAATAGATCCCCCTAACAACAATGGACCAAACACAACAAAATTTCCCCGCCAGCAACAATAGATTCCCGGCAGCATCAACAGATCTCCGCACAGCCAGCATTAATAGTCTGTCTGGCTGCCATCAACAATAGACCCCTCCCCCAACAGTAGATCTCTTTCAGCAACAACTGACCCCCCCAGCAACAATAGGTCCCCCACCAGCAACAATAGACCTCCCCATCAACAATAGACCCCCCTTGCAAAAATAGATCCCCAGAAGTGATCATTTATACCCTGCAGCCTCCCCCAGCACCCCTTGCCATTACATACAGTCAGTCCAAGAGGTGCCGGAACTGCGTTCCCCCGCGTTTCCGCTGAAAAAAAGCCCTGTATGTATATAGAAATGACACTTTGCTACAATGTAAAGTAGTGAGTGTACAGCTTGTATAATGGTGTAAATTTGCTGTCCCCTTAAAATAACTCAACACACAGCCATTAATGTCTAAACCACTGGCAACAAAAGTGAGTACACCCCTAAGTGAAACTGTCCAAATTGGGCCCAAAGTGTCAATATTTTGTGTGGCCACCATTATTTTCCAGCACTGCCTTAACCCTCTTGGGCATGGAGTTCACCAGAGCTTCACAGGTTACCACTGGAGTCCTCTTCCACTCCTCCATGATGACATCACAGAGCTGGTGGATGTTAGAGACCTTGTGCTCCTCCACCTTCCATTTGAAGATGCCTCGCAGATGCTCAATAGGGTTTAGGTCTGGAGAGTGGAGACATGCTTGGCCAGTCTATCACCTTTACCCTCAGCTTCTTTAGCAAGGCAGTGGCCGTCTTGGAGGTGTGTTTAGGGTCGTTATCATGTTAGAATACTGCCCTGCAGCCCAGTCTCTGAAGGGAGGGGATCATTCTCTGCTTCAGTATGTCACAGTACATGTTGGCATTCATGGTTCCCTCAATGAACTGTAGCTCCCCAGTGCTGGCAGCACTCATGCAGCCCCAGATCATGACACTCCAACCACCATGCTTGACTGTAGGCAAGACACACTTATCTTTGTACTCCTCACCTGGTTGCCGCCACACACGCTTGACACCATCTGAACCAAATATGTTTATCTTGGTCTCATCAGACCAAAGGACATGGTTCCAGTAATCCAGTAAAAGGGTAAAAGTTTGTCGCCATTCCACGAGCGGGTGCAATTTTGAAGTGTGACATGTTGGGTATCAATTTACTCTGCGTAACATTATCTTTCACAATATAAAAAAAATTGGGCTAACTTTACTGTTGTCTTATTTTTTAATTCAAAAAAGTGTATTTTTTCCAAAAAAAGTGCGCTTGTAAGACCGCTGCGCAGATACGGTGTGACAGAAAGTATTGCAACGACCACCATTTTATTCTCTAGGGTGTTGTTATATATATATATATTTCCTGTTTGGGGGTTCTAAGTAATTTTTTAGAAAAAAAAAAACAGTTTTTAACTTGTAAACAACAAATCTCAGAAAGAGGCTCAGTACTTAAGTGGTTAATAAACTGTCCTTGGTAATGATTAGCATGGGTTTAGTCAGCTTTACACTTTCTCTCAGTAGTTGGCATCCCATCTGTGTCTAATCCACTCAGGCCTTTGTATTAAGCTTGTCGTGTACAGTAGCGGCTGGTCAAACGTTCTCAGAGATCTCTGCTGGACAGGACTTCACAAAAAAAAATGGAGAAATCAGGAGATGAGGCAGGGGTGAGAGGGGTGTTCTGTAGACACCTCTGATACTGGCTGATTATGGTGAAAATAATAATGATCGTAAAAGGTTTTCAGACTTGTTTACACACTATCCCCAATGTGACTTGATAATGTCCTGCCATATCAGAATACGCACTTCAACCCTGGACCATTTGGCTGGCAAAAGACCAGAGCACTTTTTTGCGATTCGGCTCTGCGTCGCTTTAACTGACAATTGCGCGGCTGTGCAACGTTGCTCCCAAACAAAAATTATGTCCTTTTTTCCCACAAATAGAGCTTTCTTTTGGTGGTATTTGATCACCTCTGCGCTTTTTTATTTTTTGCGCTATAAACAAAAAAAAGAGCGAAACATTTTTGAAAAAAAGGCATTATTTTTTACTTTTTTGCTATAATAAATGTCCCCAAAAAATATATAAAAAAACTATGTTTTTCCTCAGTTTAGGCCGATATGTATTCTTCTACATATTTTTTGTAAAAAAAAAAAACACAATAAGCGCAAAAGTTATAGCGTCTACAAAATAGAGGATAGATTTATGGCATTTTTATTAATAATTCTTTTTTTTTTTTAGTTATGGCGGCGATCTGCAATTTTTATCGTGACTGCGACATTATGGCGGACAGATCGGACACTTTTGGCGCTATTTTGGGATCATTCACATTTATACAGCGATCAGCGCGATTAAAAACGCATTGATTACTGTGTAAATGTGACTGGCAGTGAAGGGGTTAACCAGGAGGGGGCGCTGTAGGGTTAAGTGTGTCCTAGGGAGTGATTCTAACTGTGGGGGGGAGCGACTATGTGTGACATGACACTGATCACCGCTCAGATTACAGGGAGCTGTGATCAGTGTCTGGTCATTAGGCAGAACGGGGAAATGCTTCTCCGTGAGACGACTGCGGGTATCTCCGTGAACATCGAGTCCGCGGGACGACCGATCACACTCACAGAGCTTGCAGCGGGTGTGCGCCCACAAGCCACGTCTCAAAGGGCAACGTACAGGTACGTTAATATGCTTGTACGTGCCCTTCTGCCGACGTATATCGGGGTGAGCCGGTCGGCAAGCGGATAACATGCATACAGTAAACTGTTCACCAAACACTAGGCTTTTTAAAGAGGAATTTAACTGTATCCGAGCACCACAAACCAAAACGCTTTAACCACTTCCCATCCAAAGTGAGTACACCCCTCACATCTTTATAAATATTTTATTATATCTTTATCTTATCTTATTTATTATATCTTATTCTTATCTTAACACTGAAGAAATGACACTTTGCTGCAATGTAAAGTAGTGAGTGTACAGCTTGTATAACAGTGTAAATTTTCTGTCCCCTCAAAATAACTCAACACACAGCCATTAATGTCTAAACCACTGGCAACAAAAGTGAGTACACTCCTAAGTGAAAATGTCCACATTGGGCCCAATTAGCCATTTTCCCTCCCCGGTGTCATGTGACTCGTTAGTGTTACAAGGTCTCAGGTGTGAATGGGGATCAGGTGTATTAAATTTGCTATTATCGCTCTCACTCTCTCATACTGGTCACTGGAAGTTCAACATAGTTACATAGTAGGTGAGGTTGAAAAAAGTCCATCAAGTCCAACCTATGTGTGTGATTATATGTCAGTATTACATTGTATACCCCTGTATGTTGTGGTCGTTCAGGTGATTAATAGTTTTTTGAAACTATCGATGCTCCCCACTGAAACCACCACCTGTGGAAGGGAATTCCACATCCTTGCCGCACTTACAGTAAAGAACCCTCTATGTAGTTTGAGGTTAAACCTCTTTTCTTCTAATTTTAATGAGTGGCCACGTGTCTTGTTAAACTCCCTTCCGCAAAAAAGTTTATCCCTATTGTGGGGTCACCAGTACGGTATTTATAAATTGAAATCATATCCCCTCTCAAATGTCTCTTCTCCAGAGAGAATAAGTTCAGTGCTCGCAACTTTTCTTCATAACTAATATCCTCCAGACCCTTTATTAGCTTTGTTGCCCTTCTTTGTACTCACTTCATTTCCAGTACATCCTTCCTGAGGACTGGTGCCCAGAACTGGACAGCATACTCCAGGTGAGGCCGGACCAGAGTCTTGTAGAGCGGGAGAATTATTGTTTTATCTCTGGAGTTGATCCCCCTTTTAATGCATGCCAATATTCTGTTTGCTTTGTTAGCAAGCAGTTTGGCATTGCATGCCATTGCTGAGCCTATCATCTACTAGGACCCCCAGGTCCTTTTCCATCCTAGATTCCCCCAGAGGTTCTCCCCCCAGTGTATAGATTGCATTCATATTTTTTCCACCCAAATGCATTAATTTACATTTTTCTACATTAAACCTCATTTGCCATGTAGTTGCCCACCCCATTAATTTGTTCAGATCTTCTTACAAGGTTTCCACATCCTGCGGAGAAGTTATTGCCCTGCTTAGCTTAGAATTGTCTGCAAATACAGAGATTGAACTGTTTACCCCATCCTCCAGATCATTTATGAACAAATTAAATAGGATTGGTCCCAGCACAGAACCTTCATGCGCCCGGTACCCTGAAAGGGACCTGACGCATGAATAAGGGGTGGCCGCGGCGGCCATGGATAGATTCATGTTATGCATGAATCTATCAATTGCAAATGGAAGGGCTGCCGCTGGCTGATCTGTGTATATTCTGTGTGTACATATAATTTTTTTCAGCTGTGATATTTGTACACTGACAAGTTCACTTAACATTAAATAAATTAGCATAATATTACCGAGAACCACATTTAATCTTCTGTATCAATAGGACTTCTATTCATAGAGGAATAATACAAATCTCTTTAAATAGATTGTACATGCCAGCAAAAGCAGAACCGGTTAAGAAGACCAAACCCTGTTTCTTTTCTGAGCCAGCGTTCCCTTTGCTTTTACGTTGTATAACCTGCGTGCTTGGTAAATAAAAAGCAGAGTGTTCAGTACAGTGTTGCTACAAAACAGATATGAGAATGTGATCATCTTCATGCACACAATCTGATCAATGTGTGTTACTATTCTAAAGATCTTGTTCATATTATAGATAGGAATACAGTCTGCTACTGTTTATGTTCTAATGACATATGCAGGTTTGGTTCCTGTTTGGTAGAAGAGCGCTGATACTGACGACACTAAATTATTTTCACTCAAAAGGAACAATCGTTCCTGGCAGAAGTTCCAATCGTTTTCAAGCAAACCGCTTGACTAGGGTATAAAAGATGCAGTTGTACAGCCCTGGGGTTTAATTAGGGAGCTGCTCACCAAATTCATTGTTAGGAGTAGCTAGTGTAGTTAATTACTAGGGATCCATTGACTTCTTCCTAAGTTTGGCCTAGTTGTACTTTCCTCTTCTACCCCCAGGTGGCCCAGGCACTTGGAGGTATTAGACTGAGAAGGACAACTCAAGGTCAGGTTATGGGTATATGGGGTATCTCAGCCAATGGGCAGGGATTTTGTTGAATCCCTTGGCCTGGTGGACGAGCCTATATATTCGGGTGAGGTCAAGTGATCCAGGTTCTTGTGTGCCACCCAGACTGCCATCTGTGTGGACGTGAGTTGCCTGCCCTGGGCTGCTAGGCCATAGATTGGGCCTATCCCGGGGGCATCAGGCTGCCAGGCTGTGTGAGGGCCTATCCAGAAGTAAGAGGGCAGCGCAGGGTTGGGACTGCGGCTTGCAGTCCAACCAAAATTGACGGTTCTGCCGGCCAGAAAATCTATCAGTGGTCAGAGGTAGAAGGGAAGCTGTTGCCACTAAGGGACCAATCGTCTTTACCAGGGACCAAAGTGAGTAACTGAAGCAAGTACCAGAGAAGTATTCTCACCGAACGGGCAGAATCAGGAAACTTCAGGCGGTGATCAAGTCTGGGAGCCAACCAGCAGAGGTGACGCTTGCAGAGCAGTCTTGTGTGCCAAGTTAGGGACCGAGCCGGTCAGCAGGGGTGAAGCTTGAAGGTATCCAGAGTGCCAAGCTAGGGACCCAGCAGGGATGCGTGGGTGACACTTGAGGGAGATACCACCGCAAAAACCTTGAGGAACTCACGGGATTCAGAGACAGTGAATCAAAGGGTCCAGTGAGAGACCAGGAGCTCAAGGAGCTGAAGAATTACAAGGAGAAGTTGTAGTAAAGCTGAGAGAACTGTTACTTTGAGTTAGGAACTGTTTAAGTACTGTTGCCATAGGAGACAGCAATCCTGCACATGCAGAAGTGGCACCTTGCTGGGGCCTTTCCCTGTACGGCTGTCCTCCTGTTGAAGTCTCGGAGTCTGCCATTTAAAATTTCAACTACTTAAGGGTGTCCTGGCCCTAACCTTCTTTCCCTTGCAAAATATAAAAAGGAATGTCAAAGAAATAAAACCACTTTTACATCCAAGAAGTGTCTGGCGCCCAATGAATTTTACCACCCACTATGCCTCACAGCCCACCACATATTGAAGGATATTTCCCAGGGTATTTCCCATGTTGCAACTGCAATGTTTGCCATTTTAACAAAATTAAAGAGAGGAAAATGTGTCAATTCAAGTCCAATGGGACAGGCAAGATGACATTTGACATTAACCCATGACCTGTCCGTGCGGCCTGCAATATGTAGGTCGCACTATACGGGCGATGAATGTCAGAGTTAATGAGCACATTAATAATATAAAAAAGGGCTTTCCAAAACATAGTGTTTCAAGACACTATCTTGAGTGCCATAAGAAAGATCCGTTTGGAACTAGCTTCATTGCCATAGACAGTTTCAATCCCCATTGGCGAGGCAGCTTGGCAAAAAGAGAGATTTCAAGGCTTGAGACTCGCTGGATCTATGATATGAAAAGCTATACTCCTTTTGGAATTAATGTGGACGGGGATGTGAATTGTTTTATTAGCAACAGCTAAGAGAATTTTTTGTTACAAAATTTTTCACCTTCTACTTTTCATTTCATTTTCATTTTTATTTTATTTTTTTAAATATTTTTTTTTATTGCATTTTGCTGACATTTCAATATTTGCACACATTCATTTTGTGTATATTTGTTTTTTCATTATTTATGTTGTGTACAGCCTCCATGTAATTCACTCTACCTCTGTGCCTTTTTATATATAATGACAGTTTTAAAACTATGTTATATTTCACTTTTAATATCTTTTTAATGTGGTAATCCTAATTATCATATCTAAGGAGATCCATGAGTTATTTTGAGGTTGCCTTTTATTTTTCGTTTTATTCCGCTCAATTATTTGACTGTTTTTAATTATACCTGCCAGTATAGGTGTTGGAGCGCAGTTGCCGATATTTGCGATTCAATGACAACACTTCCGGTCAGCGATAGCCTGAAGTCAGCCTCCTGGAAGCTGTCATTGTTTGTTTCTCATCAAGAGGTACGGGCCGACGTGCGCCTGCGCAGTTTGAAGCACAGATGCTGTGATTTGCGGCTCAATGACATCCTTTCCGGTGGTAAGCTGACTTCCCCGAAGTGGTCATTGATCTTATTCGCTTTTGGACATTATGATCGATGTGCGCCTACGCAGCTGAATACTTCTCATTAACTTGATGGTCATCATTTCCAGAGTTAATCCCGGATGTTGCCAGTCTTCTGTCTAGCACATGACGGGTTGCTCTACTGCGCATGCGCGGGTGCTCGTTTTATACATCTTTTGCATAGAGTCCAGGGTGCTTGTGATGAGCGACAGCACCTGTTTGTTTTTTATTTTGAATTACTATATATGTAGCGTGCTTGCATCATTTAGCCACGCCTCTGATGATATCCTCTTTGGATGAAACATGTCAGGCTGGCTGATGCAAGCACGCTGAGAACCACGGATTTTATACTTATCATGATGATCTTTTTCACTACTTAACTGTAAGTGCATTACCAATAAATTGCTTTCTTTTACCTTACGGCTTCACTATGGTTTGCCGCCTTGTTTTTTCCCCTTATGTCTTGGGTAATGCTGAAATGCTGAGGTCTTGACATCTTATGATCCCTGCCTGGACTGGGGAAATTATATGAATGGTGACCATTTCCTGTTTGATGACTGATCCTTTAGTGGCTTTGTTTCACTTGTTGGAGAGAGACACCCACATTGACTGAGTTTAGTGATTTGATGCCGATTCTAAATCATCATCTGGTAAGCACATTTGACACACCTGGGTGTTTACTGCTCTTTTTCCTACACTAGAAGCGGTGAAGGGTTCTCCATTTTTTCCATATCTTCAATGAATGAACTCTTTCTGGTCGAAAAAGTGCTGCATTTTGGACTACATATTGAAGGATGTCAGCTATCTTTGGCCTTGAAGGTTCTCATTAGACTGGAGGAGGTCAGAGATTCTGCTACACAGTTATACCCTCCAAGTTATACGCCTGGCCACCACCAGGGTTGTGCTACAGAGCTACAGGGTATAAAAGAGAAGAGAGGTGCCTCTAAGTGTAGCAATATGACTGGCCTGCACAGAATCCTGACCTCAACTCAATAGAACACCTTTGGGATGAATTAGAGTGGAGCCAGGCCTTCTCGTCCACATCAGTGCCTGACCTCACAAATGCGTTGTGCAGTTGAAGCTGTTATAGCGGCAAAGGGTGGGCCAACTTAATATTGAACCCTACAGACTAAGACTGGGATGCGATTAAAGTTCATGTGCGTGTAAAGGCATTCGTCCCAATACTTTTGGTAATATAGTGTATATATAATTTATATATATATATATATATATATATATATATATATATATATATAGAAAGGTCAATGACTACTTGTAAAGTAGGGTCAGCAGGAATGGACAGCGCATAGGGTGATGATAGAACAAATTCCAAAGAGTTGCATGCCCAGGGTCACTCCGTTCTTAAACTGGAACTTGTTATAAGACCAGTTACAGTATCTCATAAAAGTGAGTACACCCCTCACATTTTTGTAAATATTGTATTATATCCACTGTGGTTTGGGGCATGTAGCCTTTAGACGTCGACCTGATATACTCCCAAAGATAAACTTATTTGGTTCAGATGGTGTCAAGCGTGTGTGGCAGCAACCAGGTGAGAAGTACAAAGACAAGTTTGTCTTGCCTACAGTCAAGCATGGTGGTGGGAGTGTCATGGTCTGGGGCTGCATGCGTGCTGCTGGTCACTGCCTTGCTAAAGAAGCTGAGGGTAAAGGTGATGGACTGGCCAAGCATGTCTCCAGACCTAAACCCTATTAAACATCTGTGGGGCATCCTCAAATGGAAGGTGGGTAGCGCAAGGTCTCTAACATCCACCAGCTCTGTGATGTCTTTATGGAGGAGTGGAAGCGAACTCCAGTGGCAACCTGTGAAGCTCCGGTGAACTCCATGCCCAAGAGGGAGTGCTGGAAAATAATGGTGGCCACACAAAATTCTTACACTTTGGGCCCAATTTGGACATTTTCACTTAGAGGTGTACTCACTTTTGTTGCCAGTGGTTTAGACATTAATGGCTGTGTGTTGAGTTATTTTGAGGGGACAAATTTACACTGTTATACAAGCTGTACACTCACTACTTTACATTGTAGCAAAGTGTCATTTCTTCAGTGTTGTCACATGAAAAGATAGAATAAAATATTTACAAAAAATGTGAGGGGTGTACTCACTTTTTTGAGATACTATATGCTGATTATAGTGCATATGTAGCAATTCCATGTTATGTAGGATGATGCATAAGGTGACTTAAGGTTAGTCCTGAATTCCTGTGATATAAGAGGATTGCACAGTGGCTCATGTTAATCTCAAACTAAACGGAAATAGGGTGTATATCAGGTCGGCGTGTACAGGCTACATCCCCTCACATGCCCAAAACCACAGTGGAGAGATACTATGGGTGGAGATACTATTGTATGACGTTTTTTGCTAATGGCTTAAATAAATACAACAAGAAGAGCTTGTTGGAGTTCATCTTTCATGCCCTTACATACTGCGCCTTGGGAAAACCATTCTCCGTGGGCATGAGGCTTGGCACATGTTATAAGGATACATGGTACTTAAATAGACTGTTTTAAAGAGTTAAATTCTTCTAAACTTGAAAAAATGAAAAATAATCAAACCCACTTTAATGCTTAACAAGGTCATACATTTGATGTTGTTTAACACCTAAACCTTTCAGAATTGGGAAGCCATAATCTACGTTCAGCATTAATTGTGAGAAAACCCTCTCTTCTCACACCCTTGTATAGTGATGAAGGTGTGGTGACCTGTTTTTCACAAAACTTGTGTCTGATGTAGAATGTGGTTTGCTTTGTTTTGAAATGCGTTTTCTGTATTTGAACTGGTGCTATTAGGAAAGGTGCGTAATTGTCTCTAAATATTTAGTAAAGTGAGATGTGTTTCCACCTCTTTATTGCTTTGTATCAGATATTTCATATCTTTTCTATTAATTAGAAAGATATTATATAAAACAGTTTATTAAAGCAAGCTGTGGGGACTTTAACCCGTTTACCAGAGTCCATATGCCTGTTGGGTGGAAAGGATAGGCTGATGACGTGTTGATTGTAATTGGCTGTCACAGTGGTCACGTGATCGTGAGCTGGTCCTGCAGACTCATTGGCTTCTTGGACAAGACCAAGAACTAGAGTACATGAGACAAGACCAAGATAACCACTTGTCCTTCGGAAGTTTTACCCCCCTTCCTGACCAGGCCACTTTTTGTGATACGGCACTGCGTTTTTTTAAATGACAGTTGCGCGGTCGTGCGACACTGTACCCAAATAAAATGTATGTCCTTTTTTCCCAGAGAAAATTGAGTACTGTCCGTGATACTTTTTTATATGCACTAACATACAATTTTTCAGGAAAAGCTTTTGGGGTATGTCCCCTTCTTCAAGGTCCAAGCAGTACTGATTCACAAATTTTTAAGCAGAATAGCTTGAGCGTGTACAAACTATGGGATATTTTTACTTATTTATTTATTTTACTAGTAATGGTGGTGAATAGCAACTTATAGCAGGACTACGATATTGCTGAGGACAAATCGGTCACTAACTGACACTTTTGAACATTTTTGGGAACCAGTGACACTAATACAGTGATCAGTGCTAAAAAATATCCACTGTCACTGTACTAATGACACTGTCTGGGAAGGGGTTAACATCAGGGGCGATCAAAGGTTTAACTGTGTGCCTAGCCTGTGCTTTCTCACTATGGGGAGGTGTTTTTACTATGGGAAGGCATGGATCCATGTTCCTGCAACACAGGATCAATACCCTGCCTAGTAGCAGAACGGTAATCTGCCTTGTTTACATTACGGTTCTGAACGTGTACTGTACAGTCGGCGGGTGCCGGCAGAAATCGAGTCTGCCGTACCCACCGCTGTGTTTGATCACAGCGGGAGCAAATCACTGGTGGCGCATGTGCACGCCCCAGACCCGGAAATGTCAGATCACATACTGGGTACGTGATCTGGCACAGAGCGGCCGCCCTCCCGCAGTATATCTGTACGGGGGGAGGGGGGTGTCGGGAAGTGGTTCATCAAATTTTCAAAAGATTTAAGTAGACCCATGCATTAAATGTATAAGCTTTAAAATGGTAAAGCTTATATGATAAAAAAAAAGGAAAAAATTTGCGCTGAACTAAATATGAGCAAGCGGCCAGCAAAGTTCGTTGATATCAAACAAAAAGTCACATAAAAAATATATTGCGGCGCTAAAAAACAGTCCAAATAGGTCTGAAGAGTAGGAGGAGTCAAATCACCAGATACAGTGTAGATGTAGAAAAGGCACTCGTCACCACGTGATAATGTAGTCTGCTTACCAGAAGGTAATATGGATTAGGCATGAATGGATAATTCTCAATGGCATCCAGCAAAACCAGCTCCCTGGAACCCCTCGACAGACAACAACCTCTGTGTAACTTCCTTCACACATCTACAACTCCCGATAATCGCATCAGAGATGGGGCTTTCCAGTATGTAGTCATCAAATACCCAGAGAGAGAAATGAAGGACCCATAGTGAAGCCCGTAATGATATTTAAAACAACTTTAATGTAGTAACTTACAGTTAGAAGTTCAAGTTAGCATGCATCAGTAAAAGGACAATCGGCTGCAGCAATCAGCGTGCGGATGTCAACCTGCCTGACATGTTTCTTCCTAACGGATGTCTTCAGAGGCGTAGCGTCAATGACCACCGCACGCTATATATATGTAAAAATAAGTGGGTTGATCAGAGGGGAAATGATCCGTCCAAACACTAACAGCTGGACAGAGTGTGTATCTATCGTGCAGCGCATGCGCACGAGATACAAACACCGGCATGTAACGCGAGGAGACAACATTACGTCGCTCCGCACGTAGCTGGGAAGTAAACAACTTACTGCGCATGTCTACTTCCAGAGATCTGATAGGATGAACATGGTTGGCAACAGCTGACGTGACCATGCGCCGCCAGCAGAGAATAAAAAGAACTAATATAGACATGACAATAACAACAGGTGTCGCGGTGCCGCATCATTGGCCAACCATCCATCTAATGAAAAAAAGATATAAAAATGTCAGATGAGCGTGGACAAGCAGCACACTGACACCTACCATGCTGTACGGCCCAAAAGGCAAAATCAAAACGCTGTGCATTTTCGGTCAGTCTAATACTAAACGAAATGACATGCAATTCAATACAAGTTCACATATACAGAGTAAAAAAATACATATATTAAAATATATTGATTAGACCAAACCCAAAAATCAATAAAACATCATAAAAAAACATGCTCACATTATTCAAAAAGAGTTTCAAATATATAAAAGAAATTGTAGAGAAAACCGAAATAAAAGCAGAGGGAGGAATGTGTTAAAGCTAGCTCCTATGGGATGGCAATGAAACATCACTGACCAATTATATGCAGGAATTAAATCGGAACAATCTTGGTATATCCCTACAATTTGAAATGAGCAAGGTTGCTATCCATTTTTTGGATTTGAATATACAGATTTGTGATAACAAATTTAGAACCACAACTTTTTTTAAGGAGACAGATCGAAATGGCTACATTGGACAGGGGAGCTGCCTCTCAGCGCTGAGATGCAACAAAGGATGAAAAAAGGTGTAAATGTGCTTTAAAATAATTTCTTAAAATAAAAATTTTATATTTTCTATGATACATAGTGATTTAGCAAACTAAACATCAGTTAGTTATTTAGTTATAGTTTACTTTTTTTTTTCTTTTTTAAATCTTTATTTTAATTTTTTACATCTAAAACAATCAAACATCCAAAACAGCAGTAACAAAAAAGAAACAATATATCTACCAATACTTCTCCCCCCCCTTAAACTAAGCCTCCCACCCCCCTCCCTCCCCTCTCTTGCAACTTTCAAGGAAGGCTTAGGTTTCTTCTACTCTATTTCCTAGTCTTATCCCCTTTGCAGATAACGGGTAATCTCCTCAACGTAGCTCCACGTTTTTTTAAAAGCTTGCCACTTTTCCCATTTATCCTTACGTTCTGACTCTTCTTCTGGTTCCACCCCCCTATCATCCAAGCTCTCTATGTTGTAGATTTCATTCACACAAAAAATCCAGTCCCGGATTTTGGGATATTCCTTTTCCTGCCATTTTTTCAGTATCTGGCTTATTGCCGCATTGAACAGAATCGGGACAATGGATGTTTTATATTGTTTAGCTGATTCGGCTGAACCATGGAACAAACATGCCCACGGGTCTTCCGGGATCTCTTTATTAGTAATTTCCTTTATTAACTGTAAAATTTCCTTCCAAAATTCTTTAATGATGGGACAATCCCACCATATGTGGGCCATTGTTCCTAGAGCCTTACATCCTCTCCAACAGTCCGCAGATTTGTCCGGTTGGAATTTATTTATCCTGTGTGGTGTCGCTTACCACCTTGCTAAACACTTATAGTTTGTCTCAATCATCTTAGAATCTACTGAGGCACAATGTATCAGTTTCAAAATTTTTACTAAAGTGTGGTTGCTGCAATGTGATCCTAATTCATTTTCCCATTTCTTAATGTAGGGTGGCACCGCCAGCTCCTCTCTATGCATTTGTATTTTATATAGTCGCGAAATGTTGTTTTTTGAGTTTTCTCTCAAACAGAGTTGTTCCAACGGCCTATAATCTTCCTCACCTCTAATCGTCTTTGGGAGTTTTTCAACAAAATGAGTGAGCTGGATGTACCGCCATGCATCAATTGTCATTAAATCAGTGTCGGTTCTTAAATCATGATAAGTGTTTATTTTACCCTTCTTAATTATATCTTTCAGTTGTGCATTCCCTTCTTTTATCCAATTCCCTCCCACCTCCCTCATCCCCAGTTCAAAAAATTCATTGTCCTTCAAGTATATCAAGGGTGAGTTGTAATCCCAACTATTTTGTGAGTGAATCTTATCCCAGATTTTTAGTGTAGTACGTGTTATCACCAGTGAATTTGGGCTCGTTGTTCTATGTGATGGAGGGTTCCATACTATGTGACCTAACTGTGTATTGCTTGTGCTATTTTCAATATTCACCTATCTCTTGTCTGAAGCTTCCCTTGCTCATTCCATCACCCGTGATAGTGCCACTGCATTGTAGTATTTTTTTAAATCTGGGATCGCTAAGCCCCCCTGTTTTTTCCCCCTGCTCAGTACTGTAAATGCTATTCACGATTTTTTGCCACTCCAGACAAAATTCATTATTATACTTCTTAGAGCTATCATATAGGACTGTGGGAGAGGAATTGGGAGCATCTGGAACTTATACAGAATTTTCGGAGCTAACACCATTTTTACTGTATTAATGCACCCGATCCAAGAGATAGGACGTGTTGAAATTTTTTGTAATTTCCTTCTTGATCTCATCTAGTAAAGGGATATAGTTTCTTAAGTATATTTTCCTGACCTACTCACGAGGCACCAGGCAGATGCAGACGTGAACGTGAACGTCTGACGGGGGGAGGGGCCTGAAGGTGGCGCCGGAGTGAGGACGGAGGCGGGCAGGACAATGCGGGTCGGTGTGCAGAGGGAGAGCAGCGAGGAGAGAGACTGAAGCCGCTTAGCCCGGTGTACTGGAGACGACGCGGCTGCTGCCCCTATTACACACAGCAACGGGAGGAGGAATAGACCGGTGCACATAGGGAGGGCGGCGAGGTGAGGGACCGATGCCGCTCCGCGCTATTCGTGCCTGAGAGGACGCGGCCGGCGTCCCTGCCACATCCAGCAATAGAAGGAGGAATAGATCCCCACGTGCAGACCCTGGCAGTGGAGCATAGCGAAAGAGTGGAGGGAGGCTTAGACCCTCTCTGTGACGGTCTCATATAACAGAGCCAGGGTCAACAAGCAGAGGAACAGTGACATCTCCCCCTACCCCATCTCACACTGGATCTAGAGGAGACTAGACCGTATGGAAACAAACACAATGCAGCACACTGCAAAACAAGGAGTTGGTGAGTTTAAATATAGAAGATGACCTCCTCTCCAGGTATGATTATTTTTTGATTTGATGAACTATTGAAATATGAAATGATAATGGACATGGACTGGTAATGCAGGAGGTGAAAATATAGGTGGAGGAGGAAAGGAGTAAATAAGAGTTTGTCCACTTATCCCTGCGCACATACCCCGGCAGCTACCTGCTTAACTCTTAAAGGCATTATCAGGAAGGAGGCATTGATAGGAAGAAGGTGGGAAGCCTGTAATTAAAGTCACAGAACTATAAATGTGTTAGGCGCTTGCTCCCCAAAGAGCTTTATATATAGCTTAACAGCGTTAATAGAAAAAGCCAGACGGAAAGGCCGAAAGATCGGCTGAAACCCGGGTTCAAGATCGGGTCCTGGGATTGGGCACATTTTTAGCAAACCCAGTGAAGCATGAGAGGGCGCAACCAGAGAACAGCTGAACCGAAAACTCCTAGGGAGAGCCTTAACACAAGCACAATACAGAAATATCTGAAGGAAGTAAATATTAAAAGCCCGGCTACCGAAATGAAGCAAGCAGGAACAAAAGATAAAAAAACACAGTTGAAACAAAAAGGGGGACAGGGGGAGAAGCCCAGAGAAGAAATGGAGCAAGAGGGCGTTGCGGCCCTGAGCGATTCTGAGGAGATAAGAAACATAATACCCACTATAAGTAAAGCTGAGATGACAGAAATGTTCATGAAGTTAGAAAATGTTATCAAAACAGAAATCTTAAGTGTGCAATCAGACATGAGCCATCTCCTACGTAGAGTGGAAGAAATAGAAGAAACAGCAGACTCACAGGCAAAAGAGATACAGGACCTAAAAGAGCAAATGAAGAAAATGCAATATGATAATCGTCTTTTGATGTATAAATTAGAAGAACAGGAAAACCAAAGCAGAAGACAAAATTTGCACATAAGAGATCTCCCTGAACAACAAAACGAGGATTTGAGAAACAAGTTGCAGAAACTATTCAATCCAATCCTGGGAAGAAGAGAAGACGAGGTCCTGAGGATAGACAGGGTCCACAGGATCAGAAAACCCCCAAATATGAGGCAAGAAATCCCAAGAGACGTATTAGTCAAGTTTCATTCATATGAGGATAAGGAGAAGATATGGTCCAATCTCAGAGGGGCTCCACCCCTCAGCTATGATAACAAAGAGTTAAAAATTTTCTCAGACCTATCAGCAGGAACACTGGCAAGAAGAAGACAACTAAAACCCCAGTTGGATCAACTGAAAAGGGCTAACCTGAAATATAGCTGGGGGTTCCCAACATCCCTACTAGTGATAAAAGAAGGAAGAACTTTCAAAATGAGGTATCCGGAAGAAATACGGGACTTCTGTGGAAATTTGGGTATTACGCCACCAGATATGCCTATGTGAGGAAAATCGGAGAGGAGATATGAAGATAAGGAGAAGAGCAAGAGAAGAATTGAGGATCTTGAGGACTTTTTTTTTTTTTTTTTGTGTTTTGCTGCCCCCTCTCTCTCTCTCCTTCCTACTTGTGTCTCAGGGTGGGGCGGAGAGATAGATTGGGGACGGCGATCTTTTGATTCCGAGTTTTCTGATGTGTGAGGTGGGGGGAGATGGGGGCTTAGGGATATGGGGATATAGAAGTATAAAATATATAAGGCTGGAGTGACAAGGTTGCGATCTACGACCCGACTGGAAAGCACGCTAAGGTCCCGCTTGCCCACTCTCTCTGCCGATTTAAGTGGCAGGGAGGTGGGCACCGGTGGCCACTGGAGGTGAGCCACCCCTGGGGAAGTGGCTTGGGATATTTATTTTATTTATTTATTTATTTCAGGTACTTATATAGCGCCGTCAATTTACGCAGCGCTTTACATATACATTATACATTCACATCAGTCCCTACACCCTCAAGGGGCTTACAATCTAAGGTCCCTAACTCACATTCATACATACTAGGGACAAATTAGACAGGATCCAATTAACCTACAAGCATGTCTTTGGAGTGTGGGAGGAAACCGGAGTACCCGGAGGAAACCCACGCAGACACAGGGAGAACATGCAAACTCCAGGCAGGTAGTGTCGTGGTCGGGATTCGAACCAGTGACCCTTCTTACTGCTAGGCGAGAGTGCTACTCACTACACCACTGTGCCGCCCCAATGGGACCTAGTTGGCCCTATCTGCTCAGGTCAATGGCTGATAGGGCCGAGGGGGGGAGGGAGGGGGGATGAAACTGCAGGGCGGGAGTATACTGAATCAGTCAGAGGAAACGGGATGAAGTACAGATATGGCTGAGTTAAATCTACTGTCCTATAATGTCAAGGGATTGAATTCCCCAGGTAAAAGACACAAGATTCTCAGGGAGTTACAGTATTATGGAGTGGATGTAGCATTCATACAGGAAACACACTTGATGCAGGGGTCAAATATTAAACTGTTTTCTTCATGGATGCCTAACTGTTTCTATAGTGACACAACAATAAGCAGATATAAGGGGGTGGCAATAGGGCTTTCCGGCTCCGTGAAATTCCTAGAATCGGGGAGATTGACGGACCCAGAGGGCCGTTTTCTGTTTCTTAAGGGTATGTTTGGTAAAAAAAAGCTTACACTGGTGAACGTATACTGTCCCAACAAAAACCCGAGGACATTCTTGAAGGGGATGCTTTCTAAGTTGGTGGAATTTAGGGAGGGAGAGGTGGTGATGGCGGGAGATTTTAATTTCTGTCTATGATTTCTGTCTATGATTTCATATGATAGTATGTCCCGGGCACAGGGGACAAGTAAGGCACAATTAAGTATGATCAAAAAACGGTTAAAGGAAAATCATTTAATAGATGTGTGGAGGTTGCAACATCCAAAAATTAAGGATTACACCTTTTTCTCCCCTGTGCACGGGACGTACTCGAGGCTAGATTATATAATGGTAGAGCACAGTTTGATGGACTTTGTTAAGGAGTCTAGAATAGGGGTGATTTCCCTCTCAGACCACGCGCCAGTAACAATAAGGGTGAGGACCACAGAAATACAAAATCAGCCTTTTTCTTGGAAATTAAATGAAAATTTATTATCGGATCCTACAGTGGTAGAAAAAATAAATGAAGAATTAGAATTCTTTTTCAGAATTAATGATACAGAGGGAATCTCACCGGCGGTGCTATGGGAGGCGCATAAAGCGTTTATAAGAGGGGTGTTTATATCTATAGGCTCCGGGCTGAAAAGGAAAAGAAGAGAGGAGAGGGAAAAACTCATGGAGGAAATTCAGAAATTGGAACAGGACCATAAAAAATCAAAAGGCCAGTGCCAGGACAGTTTTCGACAGTTAGTTGCAAAAAGAGAAGAGTTGAGAGACAGTTTGGAACAGGATACAAATAGAGCCCTTAATAAATTATCAAAGGAGAGATACGTCTGGGGTAATAAAATAAGTAAACATCTAGCAAAGATATTGAGGAAGAAAAGAGAGAGGAACTATATTCTGAAAATACAAAATAAAAAAGGATAAATAGTTGGCTCAAGTAGGGAAATAGCAGAAGAATTTAGAAAGTACTATAAAGATCTTTACTCCATTAAACAAAAAGGATCAGGAGAATGTAATAAGGAGGAGAAAATGGAGGCATTCTTAAAGGGAGCAGAGGTGGTAAAGGTATCTGAAGAGGAGAGAGATCTCCTAGACAGACCAATAGAAGAGGCAGAAATACTGGAGGCCCTTAAGAGTAGTCCCAAGGGGAAAAGCCCAGGCCCCGACGGATTTACCACACTATATCTGTCAAAATTCAAACAAATATTAATACCCAGACTAAGAAATTATTGGAATAAATTGGGCCCAGGCTGTAAAATGGGAGGGGATGCGTTATTGGCGGCCATAACTAATCCACAAAGAAGGCAAAAATAGGGAGCTATGCTCGAGTTATAGACCCATATCACTGCTAAATGCCGATGCAAAGTTATTTGCCAAAGTCTTGGCAGGGAGGTTAAAAAGTAAAATGACCGCCCTGGTGCATCCAGACCAGGTGGGGTTTGTACCGGGAAGGCAGAGCAGAGACAACGGAGTAAGGTCGGTGCTCCTGGCAGAGTCCATCAAACGAGGCGGGCCCCCAGTTCTATTCCTGTCAATGGACGCAGAAAAAGCGTTTGACAGGGTAGAATGGGGGTGGATGTTCACAACCTTAGAAACAATGGGGATGGGACAGAGATTCATTGCGTGGGTGAAAATACTATACTCTGATCCAACAGCATATGTGAAAATTAATGGGGTGACCTCTGGGCCTTTCCGGATGGATAACGGTACGAGGCAGGGATGTCCACTGTCCCCCTTCCTGTTTGTTCTAACATTAGAACCTCTGCTATCGTCCATTCATAGAGATCCAGACTGCAGCGGGGTGAAAATAGGATTTGAGGAACATAAAGTAGCAGCCTTTGCAGATGACATACTGTTTTTTATTACAAATCCTAGAATTACTATCCCGAACATCCTGAAAAATCTGAAAAAATCTGTATTTAAACAACTATATTCCCCTACTAGATGAAATTAGACGAGAGGTGGGAGGTTTGTTCTATCGCCCCCTTTCATGGTGTTGACGCATTAATGCGGTGAAAATGACTATCATGCCCAAAATTCTATACAAGTTCCAGATGCTTCCTATTCCCCTCCCCCAGGTGTTCTTTAGGGCTTTAAAAGGCCTATTATTGGGGTTTGTCTGGGGTGGTAAAAAGCCTAGAATTGCCAGTTCGGTCCTGAGCAGGAGGAAAGAGAAAGGAGGACTGTCACTGCCAGATTTTTATAAATATTACAAAGCGGTGGTTTTGACACGAGTTATTGAATGGTCAAAGGGGGGTTCAGAAAGGAGGTGGGTAAATATGGAGCACAGTATGAGTAATAAGGTTCTAAGTCACATAATATGGAACCCACCCAAATATAGAGCACTAGACACAGAATGGACGCCGACACTAACACATAACGCTTTGAAGTTATGGGATCAGATACATATGCAAAACAAGTGGACGTACAATTCACCTTTGATATCACTAAAAGAAAATAATTTTTTTGCACCGAGGAAGAGGGAGGTGGGTGGGAACTGGATTAAAAGGGATAGCTTACAAATAAGAGATGTTATTAGAGAGGGGAAAATATGCAAGTATTCTGAAGTAAAAGAGAAGCCTGCGGACCTGTCCATCGATCCTTGGAGGTACCTTCAGCTGTCTGTGTTTATCGGGAAACTGCCAAAACCCCTTAGGGGGGTAGAAGAATACAGACCACTGGAAAAGCTCTGTGAGGGGGAGCGCCAGAGGGGTCTAGTATCACAGGTGTATAAAATTCTAAGTGAGAGAGAGGAGGCGGGGGTACCTCATTATATCAAGGCTTGGGAAAGGGAATTGGGGTCACGCTGTGATAAATATATACTTTTAAATTCCTGGTAAGGTGGTATGCCACACCAGACAAACTTAAAAAGCTTGATCCAGAGAAATCAGAGGAATGCTGGAGAAAGTGTGGGGTTGTTGGGACGATGGCGCACATATGGTGGGATTGTGCGATCATCAAAACTTTCTGGAAAAAGATTATGGAATTGATTAAAACTATCACAGGTAAAAGTGTGGCAGAGGACCCATGGGTATGCCTGTTTCACGGTACAGAGGAGCCAGTTAAGCAATATCAAAACTCTGTAGTTCCTATACTGTTGGACGAGGCCAAGAGACAGATAGCGAAGAACTGGCTGGAACCAAAGAGTCCGAGTATTCGAGATTGGCTCTTCTGTATAAACGAGATATACAACATGGAGGGAGGGGATGGAGGGGGATCGGATTCTGAGGAGGGGGAAACCCGGGGCGATAAATGGTCAGGATGGCGGATTTATAAACACTCATGGAGCTATTTGGAGGAGGTGACAAGGTGTGACTGGTTTTGAGGAATTATCTGATAACCCAGGTAGAACGGTTAAACTCCAACCTGCAGAGGGGTGGGGGGGGGGGGGGGTTGAGGGTAGGGAAGGGGAAGGGGGGAATTAGTTGGGGTTTTGGTGAGGGAATGTTGTTATTAAAAGTGAGATTGTATCCTCTCTGTTGGAAGAGAGTTATATATGGTTGTAATTTTGTATTGAAAAATTTATATAAATAAATATTTAAAAAAAAAAAAAAAAAACTTATATTTTCCTTAAGGAATTAGTCAGATTAACTCCTAAATATTTTATGTCCTTTCTCCATGGAAAATGGAATTCCTTGAGGAGTTTGTCTTCTTCCTGTTTGGATATATTTATATTTAAGATTTCAGAATTGCTGATATTGATTTTAAAGTTTGAGATCTCGCCATATTTTTTTAATGTCTCTAGCAAATTTGGAATCGTAATCCTTGGATTAGTGATATAGAAGAGCACGTCATCTGCAAACGCCGCAAGCTTGTGCTCCTCAGTCCCTATCTTTATCCCACTGATATCCGGGTTATTTCTGAAAGAGGCCAACAGGGATTCCAAGGTCAGTACAAACAGGAGAGGCGACAGCGGGCACCCCTGTCTAGTTCCATTCTCCATTGTAAATGGTAAACGTGACATGTCAGAGCTGGGGGAGGGGCCTGATGGCGGCGCCGTAGTGAGAGAGCGGAGGCAGCTCGGAGAAACCCAAGAAAGCAGAGCGGGGTGAGAGACTGCCGATGCACTGCCGGACAAGCCCAACAGTGAGACAGGGCGGCGGAGTCTGACCTGGTCCTAGCGGGAGGTGAGCAGCGGCATCTAAAGGCACCTAAAGATACTAATCTCAGCTAAGAGGCGGTGGAGCTGTATGTACACCTGTACACCCGATGGGACCGGCCGGAGACGATATGCCCGCAGCATCGCCCCCCCGATCTCCCGTTTCTCCCTCATCTAAGCGCTTTCAAACCGGCCCCTAAGCTGATTTGTCGAGGGGAAAGCGGGCAGAGGATCCTTACTTGGAGAAAGTAAGCAGCAGGTCAGGAAGCACCTCAATGGTTAACAGAGGACAGAAATAAAATTAGACTTGGGAAACTTAACATTAATAAATCACCAGGACCAGATGGCTTGCACCCGAGGGTACTTAGGGAACTCAAGGGTCAAGTAATTGCCAGACCATTGTTCCTAATTTTTACTGAGAGTCTACTGACTGGAATGGTACCAGCTGATTGGAGAAAAGCCAATGTCGCACCAATATTTAAAAAGAGCCCAAAATACATCCCTGGGAATAAAAGACCAGTTAGCCTAACATCAATAGTATGTAAACTCTTGGATGGGGATGATGAGGGACTATATACAAGATTTTAGTAATGAGAACGGTATCATTATTAGTAATCAGCATGGATTCATGAAGAATAGTTCTTGCCAAACCAATCTATTAACCTTCTATAAGGAGGTGAGTTGCCATCTAGATAAAGGAAGGGCCGTAGACGTGGTGTATCTGGATTTTGCAAAAGCATTTGACACAGTTCCCCATAAACGTTTACTGTACAAAATAAGGTCCGTTGGCATGGACCATAGGGTGAGTACATGGATTGAAAACTGGCTACAAGGGCGCGTTCAGAGGCTGGTGATAAATGGGGAATACTCGTAATGATCAGGGGTGGGTAGTGAGGTCCCCCAGGGTTCTGTGCAGGGACCAATCCTGTTTAATTTCTTCATAAACGACCTGGAGGATGGGGTAAACGGCTCAATCTCTGTATTTGCGAACGATACTAAGCTAAGCAGGGCAATAACTTCTCCGCAGGATGTGGAAACCTTGCAAAAAGATCTGAACAAATTAATGGGGTGGGCAATTACATGGCAAATGAGATTCAATGTAGAAAAATGTAAAATAATGCATTTGGGTGGCAAAATATGAATGCACTCTATACATTGGGGGGAGAACCTCTGGGGGAATCTGGGATGTATAAGGACCTGGGGGTCCTAGTAGATGATAGGCTCAGCAATGGCATGCAATGCCAAGCTGCTGCTAACAAAACAAACAGAATATTGGCATGCATTAAAAAGCAATTAATTCCAGAGATAAAACGATAATTCTCCCGCTCTACTAGACTCTGGTCCGGCCGCACCTATAGTATGCTGTCCAGTTCTGGGCACCAGTCCTCAGGAAGGATATACTGGAAATGGAGCGAGTACAAAGAAGGGCAACAAAGCTAATAAAGGGTCTGGAGGATATTAGTTATGAGGAAAGGTTGCAAGCGCTGAACTTATTCTCTCTGGAGAAGAGACGCTTGAGAGGGGATATGATTTCAATATACAAATACTGTACTGGTGACCCCACAATAGCGATAAAACTTTTTTGCAGAATAGAGAAGAACAAGAGTCGTGGCCACTCATTAAAATTAGAAGAAAAGAGGTTTGACTTTAAACTACGTAGAGGGTTCTTTACTGTAAGAGCGGCAAGGATGGAATTCCCTTCCAGAGGCAGTGGTCTCAGCGGGGGGCATTGATAGTTTCAAGAAACTATTAGATAAGCACCTGAACGACCGCAATATACCGGGATATACAATGTAATAATAACATATAATCACACACATCGTTTGGACTTGATGGACTTGTCTCTTTTTTCAACCTCACCTACCATATAACTATGTAACTATGTGGAAGAAGGTGCTCTGGTCAGATGAGACCAAAATTTAACTTTTTGGCCTAAAACCAAAACGCTATGTGTGGCAGAAAACTAACACTGCACATCACCCTAAACACACCATCCCCACCATGAAACATGGTGGTGGACGCATCATGTTGTGTGGATGCTTTTCTTCAGCAGGGACAGGGAAGCTGGTCAGAGTTGATGGGAAGATGGATGGAGCCAAATACAGGACAATCTTAGAAGAAAACCTGTTAGAGTCTGCAAAAGACTTCCAGCAAGACAACTACACTAAACATACAGCCAGAGCTACAATGGAATGGTTTTGATCAAAGCATATTTATGTGTTAGAATGCCCAAGTCAAAGTCCAGACCTAAATCCAATTGAGAGTCTGTGGCAAGGCTTGAAAATTGCTGTTCACAGATGCTCTCCATTCAATCTGACAGAGTTTGAGCTATTTTTCAAAGAAGAATGAGCAAAAATGTCATTCTCTAGATGTGCAAAGCCGATGGAGACGTCCCCAAAAAGATTTGCAGCTGTATTTGCAGCGAAAGGTGGTTCTACAAAGTATTGAACTAGGGAGGCTGAAAACTTTTCACATTTTTTTTTGTAAAACATTTTGAAAACCATTTACCATTTTTCTTCCACTTCACAATTATGTGCCACTTTGTGTTGGTCTATCACATAAAATCCCAATAAAATACATTTTCGTTTTTGGTTGTAACATGACAAAATATGGAAAATGTCAAGGGGTATGATTACTTTTTCAAGGCACTCTATAGGCATATGGCCTGTGGACAAGGTTAGTTCTTCGTATTTATGATTTTCCCTTTTCTTTGTGTATTTGATTGTGCACTGTTGCTTTACTTTTTTTATTTTACTTTTTTATTCACAACCCAAATTAATGTAAAAAAATTAGGCTATGAGAGTCTTTTCTGGCAAAATAACAGGTCCAAGATAGTTAAAATGAGCTTCAATACTGACCAAAAGCCATTTAAAGCCCATTGCACTCTTAAAAAACAACCTTAAAGTGGGGTTCCACCCAAAAAAACAAAAATACATTAAAAATCCTAAAAAAAACCCCAAAAAAAATTTGGATATTTTTTTTTTTTTAACTTACCTCTAAATGCCTGTTGCTAGGGGGTCCCTCGTAGTCTGCCCCTTCCAGTGCCTGGGCTGGTGACATCACTTCCCCCTCGGCACAGGAAGGGCTCCGCTCTGCTCCCTCGCCGCTGTCAATCATCTGGGACCCATTACAGGTCCCAGGTGACTGAGCGGCCAATCACGACGCGCGGCGCCGCTCGCGCATGCGCAGTGGGTGCCAGGCTGTGAAGCCACAGCTCGGCGCCCACAGTTGCAATGCCGGCGCCGCTGAACGGAGGGGGAGATGAGCGGGGCTTCGCTCCCCCGCATCGCTGGACCCAGGGACAGGTAAGGGTCCAATTAAAAGTCAGCAGCTGCAGTATTTGTAGCTGCTGACTTTTAATTTTTTTTTTTTTTACCCGACCCCTGGGTGGAACTCCTCTTTAACACTAATACTCGACCAATCATTTCAACAACAATCTTACCATGTGCATTTAGTTTATGTCATGTTAATTGTAAAAGTTTTTCTTGTGTAGACATCCAAAGGCCCAGCTACTGCTGCTGGGTGCCGCCATATTGGATGCAATGTCAAAAGCCCCAGCAGCCTCAGAGTTGTCACTCAAGGGACACTCTATAGCAGGGGCTATCATGTCTAATCATGTCTGTGAATGTCAGAATTTTACAATGCCTCATGGGATTTGTAGTTCTGCAACAGCTGGAGGGCTGTAGTTTGAAGATCCCCGCTCTATAGTATTCCCCTTTGTTCCTTCCCTAGAAAGCTATATAAAGAATTAAAGTGGAGGTCCACCCTCTGCTGCAAAAATTAAAAGCCAGCAGCTACATATACTGCAAGTAAATGTTGTATAATGGACTTTTTATAGGCTTTAGCAGGGATATTCGGTGCACGTAGCAGAAAGAATACTGGATCAGTAGGTATCTCACGCTCAGTGAACTTCTGAGTAACAGTGCGGATAGCCACCCAAAAATCTGTCAGTTTAGGGCAGGACCAAAAGATGTGGAAGATCATCCCTTTGTCCCCTCAGCATCGCCAGCAATGGTCTGATGTTTTCAGGGAAGATTGTATGGAGTCTACTGGGCGTGAAGTACCACCTAGTTAGTATTTTGAAATTGGTTTCTTATATTTTGGTGCATATAGATGATTTGAGGGAAAACCCGATAATATTTTGTTTTTGTTTTGGGGTGAAAGTGCGGTGTAGATCTGTTTCCCATTTTACTAGACATGGTAAACATGGCTGTTCCAGGGGTTTGTTCAGTAGTGAATATGTTTTGGAGAGGACCTGGGGTAGGTGATCGGGGCCCGAGCAATAATCCCAAAGGTAGTGACTGACGAGCGAAGTTCTGGAGGTTAGGGATGGTGTGTAGGAAATGGTGTATTTGCGCTGCACTCCAAAATTGTAATTGAAATGGGCCTGAGGTATCCATTAACTCCAACATGGAGGGCCAACATCCAGCAACCACAAATTTTTAGGCCTTTTCAGAGTTCAAGTTCCGTAGAGTTTTGAATTCCGGGAGTCCTGGTGGAAAGCGGGGGTGTCCCAGGATCGGTGATAGTGGTGAATCTTTTGTTTTAAGTGAAGCCAGCTGAGTGGCTTGGGAGCCCTGTAATAATGTGGTCCCTATAACTGGCTGAGATTTTAGCTTCTGAGGAAGGGATTGGTAACACCATAATGCACTCTTCAGGGGGATGTTAGTTTAGTCTTGTTCTATCTGGACCCAGAGTTTGGACACAGAGTGGCATCGCCAATCAATGATCCTGCCAAGATGGATGATTGCTTGGTAGTACATTTGAACATTGGATAAGGCCAGGCCACTGAATTGTTTCGGTGGAGACAATTGAGTACGGGGAAGGCAGGGTTTTTTATGAGCCCAGATGAAGCAGGTGAAAAGAGCTCAGACTTGCTGAAAATAAGAGGGAGGTATTCTAATGGGTAGAGCTTGGAAAAGGTACAGGTATTTTGGTAGGATACTTATTTTTAAGAGGTTGCATCTACCAAACCAGGAGTGTAGGCCTTTATGCCATTTGTCCAATAGAATCTGGGTCTTGGCTAGTAAAGGGGGGAAGTTGTGCTCATATATACGGGATAAGTCAGACGGGATATGGGTACCTAGGAATTTCAAGCAGGACTTTGTCCATTTGAAGCAAAAGTTAGATTGTAGATTAGGTAGGCTATGTGGGGGCAACGCCACTCCCATAGCTTCAGATTTAGAGAAGTTTATTTTTTGGTTTGAAGTCAAATTCTCGTAGAAGGTTCGGTAGCGATATCGTAGGGTTTGTCAATGAGAAGAGCAGGTCGTCTGCATAAGCAGAGATCTTATGTTGAGTTCCACCGACCAATAAGCCTTGTATGTCTGGGTTTAGTCAGATTTTACAGAGAAATGGTTCTAAAGAGAGGGCAAATAGGAGAGGGGACAGTGGGCATCCCTGTCTCGTCCCGTTGCCAATAGGAAAGGGATCACAGAGGGTTCCATTTGTCTTCACCTGGGCTGTCGAATTGGAGTAGATCTTGGCTATCCAGCCGCACATCGTCTCTCCTAGGCTGATATGCTGAAGTACTGAGAACATGAAAGTCCAATTTACTCGGTTGAATGCCTCTGCGGCATCAGTGTTCAGAAAAACACATGGTGTGTTTGTAGAGTTTGCTACTTGGAGGAGGTTCAAAACTTTGGTTGTATTATCCCTTGCTTCTCTGGATGGAATAAAGCCCACTTGATCAAGGTGAATCAGCTTCTGGAGATGTTGTGCCAGGCGGCTAGCCAAGATCTTGGTGAACAACTTGAGGTCTACATTTAGGAGCAAAATAGGTCTGTAGCTGCCACAAGAAGTGGGGTCTTTCCCTTCTTTGTGGATTACAGAGATGTGAGCCCTTAGGGTATCTCTAGGAAAGATCGTTTCAAATCCGACTGTGTTGAAAAATTTAACCATGTGCGGGCCTAATATCGGGATAAGTATTTTGTGGTATTGTATTGTATAGCTATCTGGGCCCGGGGCTTTACCTGGTTTTATTGCTTCCGTGGCTAGCTGAAGTTCCTCCAAAGTTATTGGGGAATCCAATTCTTCCAGAATTTCAGGCAATAGAGAAGGGAGAGAAGGGAATTGGGAGGACGCTATATAGTCTTCTATAGTATTATTCTAATGCCATCATCACCATTTTAGCGTGAAGGGAAAGGAGTAAAAGGGGAAGAGGAGGGGGTGGGAAAGATAGGGTAGAGAGATGGAGTGAAGTGAGAGAAGGAGGGGGAATTTAGAAAGGTGAAAAGTTAAAAAAGAAGACTATAAAGCAGAGGACCTAACCCTCCCACCCACCCCAGCAAAAATCAAAAGTATAACCATTATTACATATGCTATAAAAGAAAAACTACTACAATCACAAGAAAACGTATGATGCAAAGAGTCCACTCCTAGACTGCGTGTGTTCATGCGGTCATGCGTGGGAATACCCAGGGTCGCCAATATAGCTCAATACCTCAGGAGGACCACCTCGTAGAAGACAGGGCACCCCAGCGAGTGCATGGTCACATGTAATGACCCACCTTTTTCCTGGGGGTGCAGATGGACGGGCAACAATTCTACCAACTGCACAACTCCCGATAAGAGCATCAGGGCACATAACTAAAAACAGGCTGCAGCATTGATAACAGGTATAGTGTGACAGCCTGTCGAGGGAGACTCCTCTCACCTCGAGTGTCACCATCCAAACCCCATGCGCTTCGCATGTTGCCCAGTTCCATTAAACCTCCAAATGGAGGCGACTTCACCTCGTTCACTTCCCTGTGAGGGGGGTGGCATTGCTTCTTATTCAGGACTTCCCCGGCATCCCCTCCCAGTACAGGATGAGTCCCAAACCCCCACCCTCCGGCGTAATCCCGAGAGAGGAGGGGCAAGCGCCTCTCCAAAAGACATCCCCAGGACAGCCCCCCTTCTCATCACATTCCCCTGCAAAAATCAGAGCATAATAACACGTTGCATGAAAACATTTACTATGCATTTAGTAGTGTTTTAGTGACCTGGACAAATAGTAAGGCTATAGTTTTATATCAGGTAGTGATACTGGTGTGATGCCAGTGCAAATATTAAGGCTCAAAGACCTTCAAGATTGTTGTGTGGGATATGGGAATGATAGGAGTCAGTCCTTACCGGTCCCCTGGTGCCACAAACAGTTCATACTGCAGATTTAGTTGGGTGGCTCGTGGTTCAGCATCGCAAGGAGGGTGCTAATTGCTGGGGGTGATATCCAGGCAAAGGGAAGCTTTGTGAGGAATCATTGCATTACATCCATAAAGGGAGAGATGAAGTGTGAGCCAGGGTAAGGTTCTGTTCCAGGAGTGTCAGGGGAATAGGGGAGCAAGGGGATAGGGTACATCTTAAGTGAAGCTGTTCAGTAGTGGGCTCAGTGGGGGTGATAACTGCAGGGCGGAAGTGATTCAAGAATCACGTGGTTCCTCCTGGGATTGCCGTCGTGAGTGGCGACGGCTCCTCTGAGGTCGGCCTGGAAGTTGCCTCCATGCGCAGAGGGGCCCGGGCATCCAGGTGGTCTTGGGAGGAAGGTTAGCCAGTTCGGGACTTCAATCAGATTAGTCCCCAGGAAGGTGAATAGGGCTGGGAGAGATTCTGGCGCTCTGAGAGTAAATGACCATTGATCCTTCTAGAATGTGACTGAGAGGGGGAACCCCACCGGTATGTTAAATTCAGCCACCTGGCCAGATCAAAGAGTGGTCGGAGCATGGCTCGGCGCTGCAACGTAGCTCTGGAGAGGTCTGGAAGTATCTTGATCGGGGCTCCATCAAATTCCAGGTCTCCTACCTCCCAGGCCTTCCGGACGATGTTCTCCTTGTGGGTGTAATGATGCAGCCTACAGATCATATCCCGAGGTCTGGTGGGGTCGTTCGATCTAGGGCCCAGTGCCCTGTGGGTCTGGTCTAACTCCATTCGTTCCAGCAGGTTCACCCCCGCTATGCCTTAAAAGATGTCCATTACCGTAGCAGCTAGATTTTCCTCTTCAGTGGCCTCTGGCAAGCCCTGGAGCTGCAAATTGTTGCGGCGGCTCCGGTCCTCCATGTCTTCGAGGTGCAACTGCAGGTGCACTTCCGCCTCCGTATGCGTGCTCTGTATTGCTTCCAGTGCAGACACCCGTTGGTCCAGCATGGAGAGCGAGGCTTCCCCCATTGTGAGTCTGGAGGAGAGCGCCTGTATCTCCTTTCTCAAGACCTGAAGTTCCTGCCTATGGGCTGCCTCAATCCGCCCGATGAGAGTTTTTAGTTGGCAGGGTTTGGAGGAGTGTCCGCAATTCATTGTCCTCTCGGTAGGTCGGGGGTGGGTAGGATGACGATCTGCGTAAGTCCGATAGGAAGGCTGGCGGGATGTCAGGGTAAGCCTCTGAGCTCGTGGATGCTGCTGGCGAGGTAGGCGAGGTAGGCAAGCTGTGGGAGGCATGGTTCCCTGAGGGAGCAGCATGTGGATCCGCCTTCTTGAGCTCCGGGGATTGCTGATGAAATAAGCGCTGGATCTCACCCGTGGAAGGAGTAGAGGGAGTGGGTTTAGTGGATTTGGTGTTCCTCTTGGCCGATTTCCTCTTAGAGAAGTGCAAATTGTGCTGGATCAAACTGAAAAGGCTGGGGTGAAAAGGAAATGGTCAGGAGTAGGGATGAGCCGAACACCCCCCGGTTCGGTTCGCAGCAGAACCTGCAAACGGACCGAAAGTTTGCGCAAACTTTAGAACCCTATTAAAGTCTATGGGACTTGAACGTTCGAAATCAAAAGTGCTAATTTTAAAGGCTAATATGCAAATTATTGTCCTAAAAAGGGTTTGGGGACCCGGGTCCTGCCCCAGGGGACATGTATCAATGCAAAAAAAAGTTTTAAAAACGGCTGTTTTTTCGGGAGCAGTGATTTTATTGATGCTTAAAGTGAAAAAATAAAAGTGAAATATTCCTTTAAATATCGTATCTGGGGGGTGTCTATAGTATGCCTGTAAAGTGGCGTGTGTTTCCCGTGCTTAGAACAGTCCCTGCACAAAATGACATTTTTAAAGGAATAAAAGTCTTTTAAAACTGCTTGCGGCCTTAATGTAATGTCGGGTCCTGGCAATATGGATGAAAATCAGTGAGACAAATGGCATGGGTACCCCCCCCCCCCCCCCCCAGGCCATTACCTGGCCCTTTGGGTCTTGTATGGATATTAAGGGGAACCCCACACCCAAATAAAAAAAAGGAAAGGCGTGGGGCCCCCAGGCCCTATAAACTCTGAACAGCAGTATACAGGCGTTGCAAACAAGACAGGGACTGTAGGTTTGTTGTTAAGTAGAATCTGTTTGTAATTTTGAACTGGTGCATTTTTAAAGTGTAGCTCCAGCCAAAAAATCTATTTTTAAGCTTTTTGGAAAACATAGGGAAGGGTTATCACCCCTGTAACATTTGTTTTGCTGTCTGTTTCACCTCACTTTCTGTCCCAATGACAAATGTTTTTTGAAAATTTGGGGTTTTTAGTGAAACAAGAATTGGTGATAAAGCATCAGTGAAGAGGAGACACGTTTTTCCCATATTAACTCGTACACGAGAGAATTTCCCTTCCTAGGGGTCAGTGGCGGCTGGTGAAGTTTTAGGATGGGGGGGCGCCAGGCCCCGCCCTTCCTTTTTGACCCCTCCTACTTGGTGAAAATGGGGTGTTTCAGCTAAATAGTGGGCGTGGCTCTAAGGTGGTGTGGTTAGTGTCTGAGTTGAACGAGGGATGGAGGGAGAGGGACAGAGGGATTGAGGGACAGCAGGCCCAGATACTACACAATAGAAACATGTGTATTTTAGAAAGTTTAACAATCAGCAGATAAAGATACCCCAAACAGCTGGTGTTAGCACTTCAATCACCATGGTTGTTATGGTGTCAGGATGATTGAAGCGCATTATTTCTATTATTACATTGTAATATAAAATGAAATCATTCAACTCACCATAATGCAGAATCAGTGGGAGCCCGGAGCGTGTCACTAGCCATGTCACCTGCCACCAGATGCCATCAGGTGTCCCCAGTGGAGTCCCTCCTTACATCAGGTGCCCCCAGCGGAGTCCCTCCTTACATGCAGCCTGTGTCACATAAAATGCAGCCTGTGTCACCACCAAATTGCAGCAGCATGTGTCACCAACAAATTGCAGCATCCTGTGTCACCACCAAATTGCAGCAGCATGTGTCACCACCAAATTGCAGCAGCACGTTTCACCATCAAATTGCAGCAACACATGTCACCAAATTGCAGCAGCACGTGTCAGCAAATTGCAGCAGCATGTGCCACCAAATTGCAGCAGTTTGTGTCACCAAATTGCAGCAGTTTGTGTCACCAAATTGCAGCAGCATGTGTCACCAAATTGCAGCAGCATGTGTCACCAAATCGCAGCAGTATGTGTCCCCAAATTGCAGCAGTGTCACCAAATTGCAGCAGTGTCCCCAAATTTCAGCAGTATGTGTCCCCAAATTGCAGCAGTGTCACCAAATTGCAGCAGTATGTGTCACCAAATTGCAGCAGTATATGTCCCCAAATTGCAGCAGTGTTACCAAATTTCAGCAGTATGTGTCCCCAAATTTCAGCAGTATGTGTCCCCAAATTGCAGCAGTGTCACCAAATTGCAGCAGTATGTGTCACCAAATTGCAGCAGTGTCACCAAATTGCAGCAGTATGTGTCCCCAAATTGCAGCAGTGTCACCAAATTGCAGCAGTACATGTCCCCAAATTGCAGCAGTGTCACCAAATTGCAGCAGTGTGTGTCCCCAAATTGCAGCAGTGTCACCAAATTGCAGCAGTATGTGTCCCGAAATTGCAGCAGTATGTGTCCCGAAATTGCAGCAGTGTCACCAAATTGCAGCAGTATGTGTCCCCAAATTGCAGCAGTGTGTGTCCCCAAATTGCAGCAGTGCGTGTCCCCAAATGGCAGCAATATATGTCCCCAAATTGCAGCAGTGTGTGTCCCCAAATTGCAGTAGTGTGTGTCCCCAAGTTGCAGCAGTGTGTGTCCCCAAATTGCAGCAGCGTGTGTCACCACCAAACCCCCCTCCCCCGTTACTTACCTTGCCATGTGTTGTCCTCTCCATCGGTGTCTCCCGTGGAGAGCTCCGTTCTTCTCATACTTCCTGTTTCCTCTCTCTCTCTCTCTCTCGAGAGAGAGAGAGAGAGAGAGAGAGAGGCAGGAAGTGACATCATACTCAGGTGTCAATCAAACCGCCCGGCCATAGTAATAGATACTAGCACCGGGCGGAAGCTACTCGGCGCTTCACAAAGCGCCGCAAGGTGGGCTAGACGCCCGCAAATGCAGCGCCACGTCTGCAATCTCGTGATTGCATAGACGTGGCGCTTCCCATAAGTGCACTGTGTCTGGCGTCCCACTGTGTCCGGCATCCGAACACAGTGCACTTAAGGACCGTTTTTTGCATTTTTTTTAAAGGGCCAGCTTTAAACATTTTTTTGACATTTTTTTTTGACTGCCTGGAGGGGGGGCGTCGCCCAGGCGCCCCCTATGGACGGGCTGCCACTGCTAGGGGTAGATTTCATCTCACTTCCTGTTGTCTCCTTCCGTTTGCAAGTAGGAGTCATTTGTAAGTTGGATGTTTGAAAGTAGAGGGCTGCCCTATATACTCTGCAGAAATTGGGGACTTAGGTGTTGCCACAACACTGTAAGTCCTCACAGTTACTCTTGGTGGGTGCAGGAACGGGCCTTGCTGTGAAATATTAGATCAAGAATTGTAATTATATGCCATTATTGAACTGTGGTAGAAAAATTGGGCCTTTGGTGGTGGTGCTGGTGCCACAACACTGTAAGCCCTCACAGTTACTCTTGGTGGGAGCAGGAATGGGCTCTGCTGTGAAATATTAGATCGAGAATTGTAATTACATGTCACTGTTGAACAGGGGCAGAAAAATTGGGCCTTAGGCACTGGTGCCACAACACTGCAACCCCTCACAGATGCTATAGTTGGAGCGCAGGAATGAGCCCTACTGCAAAGTATTGCATCAAAAATTGTAATTATACACCCCTGTTAAACAGGGTCTGAAAAATTGGGCCTTGGGCACTGGTGCTGGTGCCACAACACTGCAACCCCTCACAGATGCTCTAGTTGGAGCGCAGGAATGAGCCCTGCTGCAAAGTATTGCATCAAAAATTGTAATTACACATAGTTACATAGTTACATAGTTACATAGTAGGTGAGGTTGAATAAAGACAAAAGTCCATCAAGTCCAACCTATGTGTGAGATTATGTGTCAGTATTACATTGTATATCCCTGTATGTTGCGGTCATTCAGGTGATTATCTAATAGTTTCTTGAAGCTATCAATGCTCCCCGCTGAGACCACCGCCTGTGGAAGGGAATTCCACATCCTTGCCGCTCTTACAGTAAAGAACCCTCTACGTAGTTTAAGGTTAAACCTATTTTCTTCTAATTGTAATGAGTGGCCACGAGTCTTATTAAACTCTCTTCTGCGAAAAAGTTTTATCCCTATTGTGGGGTCACCAGTACAGTATTTGTAAAATGAAATCATATCCCCTCTCAAGCGTCTCTTCTCCAGAGAGAATAAGTTCAGAGCTCGCAACCTTTCCTCATAACTAAGATCCTCCAGACCCTTTATTAGCTTTGTTGCCCTTCTTTGTACTCGCTCCATTTCCAGTACATCCCTCCTGAGGACTGGTGCCCAGAACTGGACAGCATACTCCAGGTGCGGCCGGACCAGAGTGTAGAGCGGGAGAATTATCGTTTTATCTCTGGAGTTGATCCCCCTTTTAATGCATGCCAATATTCTGTTTGCTTTATTAGCAGCAGCTTGGCATTGCATGCCATTGCTGAGCCTATCATCTACTAGGACCCCCAGGTCCTTTTCCATCCTAGATTCCCCCAGAGGTTCTCCCCCCAGTGTATAAATTGCATTCATATTTTTGCCACCCAAATGCATTATTTTACATTTTTCTACATTGAACCTCATTTGCCATGTAGTCGCACACCCCATTAATTTGTTCAGGTCTTTTTGCAAGATTTCCACATCCTGCGGAGAAGTTATTGCCCTGCTTAGCTTAGTATCGTCTGTAAATACAGAGATTGAACTGTTTATCCCATCCTCCAGATCGTTTATGAACAAATTAAATAGGATTGGTCCCAGCACAGAACCCTGGGGAACCCCACTACCCACCCCTGACCATTCTGAGTACTCCCCATTTATCACCACCCTCTGAACACGCCCTTGTAGCCAGTTTTCAATCCATGTACTCACCCTATGGTCCATGCCAACGCACCTTATTTTGTACAGTAAACGTTTATGGGGAACTGTGTCAAATGCTTTTGCAAAATCCAGATACACCACGTCTACGGGCCTTCCTTTATCTAGATGGCAACTCACCTCCTCATAGAAGGTTAAAGGATTGGTTGGGCAAGAACGATTCTTCATGAATCCATGCTGATTACTGCTAATGATATCATTCTTATTACTAAAATCTTGTATATAGTCCCTTATCATCCCCTCCAAGAGTTTACATACTATTGATGTTAGGCTAACTGGTCTGTAATTCCCAGGGATGTTTTTTGGGCCCTTTTTAAATATTGGTGCTACATTGGCTTTTCTCCAATCAGATGGTACCATTCCAGTCAATAGACTGTCTGTAAAAATTAGGAACAACGGTCTGGCAATCACCTGACTGAGTTCCCTAAGTACCCTCGGATGCAAGCCATCTGGTCCCGGTGATTTATTAATGTTAAGTTTCTCAAGTCTAATTTTAATATCGTCCTCTGTTAACCATGTAGGTGCTTCCTGTGTTGTGTCATGAGGATAAACACTGCAGTTTTGGTTACTGAAGCCCCCTGATTCACTTGTGAATACTGAGGAGAAGAATAAATTCAATACCTTTGCCATCTCCCCATCCTTTGTAACCAGATGTCCTTCCTCATTCTTTATGGGGCCAATATGGTCTGTCCTCCCTTTTTTACTGTTTACATACTTAAAGAATTTCTTGGGATTTTTTTTGCTCTCCTCCGCTATGTGTCTTTCATGTTCTATCTTAGCCGTCCTAATTGCACCCTTACATTTCTTATTGCATTCTTTATAAAGTGTGAATGCTGAGGATGATCCCTCAACCTTGTATTTTTTGAAGGCCTTCTCCTTTGCCTTTATATGCATTTTTACATTGGAGTTAAGCCATCCAGGATTTTTGTTCGCTCTTTTAAATTTATTACCCAATGGGATACATTGGCTAATGCCCTTATTTAATATGCTCTTAAAGCAAACCCATCTCTCCTCCGTATTCTTTGTTCCTAATATTTTATCCCAATTTATGCCTTTTAGCAAGGTTTGTAGTTTAGGGAAGTTGGCTCTTTTGAAATTCAGTGTCTTTGTGTTCCCTTCATGTTTCCTATTTGTGTGATTTATACTGAAACTAATTGACCCTGTTAAACAGGGGCAGAAAAATTGGGCCTTAGCCACTGGTGCCACAACACTGCAAACCCTCACAGATGCTATAGTTGGAGCGCAGGAATGAGCCCTGCTGCAAAGTATTGCATCAAAAATTGTAATTATACGCCCCTGTTAAACGGGCTGTAAAATTGGGCCTTGGGCACTGGTGCTGGTGCTACAACACTGCAACCCCTCACAGATACTATTTTTGGAGCGCAGGAATGAGCCCTGCTGCAAAGTATTGCATCAAAAACTGTAATTACACGCCCCTGGGGGCAGAAAAATTGGGCCTTGGCCATTGGTGGCGGTGCCCAGAACCAAAAATGTTCTTACAAGCTATCAGCATGAAAATTGAGGAGGAAGAGGATTGTCACTCAGCTTAACAGGATAGTCACTCAGCATCAGCATAGGCAGTCTTGAAGGGATCTCACATTAAAAAAAAAAATCAGCATCAGGTGCTTGGTAGCTGGTGATCCAAGACTGATTCATTTTTATGAAGGTCAGCCGATCGACTGATTCGGTGGACAGGCGCACCCGCACCCTGTGATCAGTTACAAAGCCTCCAGCAGCACTGAATATGCGTTCCGAAAGAACGCTGGATGCAGGACAAGCCAGTAGCTCAATTGCATACTGTGCAAGCTCTGGCCAGTGATCCATCCTCAAGACCCAGTAACCCAGAGGATTTTCGGTGGGAAAGGTGTCCAAGTCTGATCTTGCCCCTAGGTAATCCTGCACCATGTGAATCAGACGCTGTCAATGGTTACTGGAACCGATCAGACCTTGGGGCTGCGGACTAAAAAATTGTCTGAATGCATCGGTCAGACGGCCACCTTCCCCATCGCTCCTTCTGTGACTGACCGAAGCCTCAGCAACACGTTGTCCAGGAGGACCAGGAAATTGTAACCTCCCAGGCTCTGGAAACGCGTTGCACAAACCTTTCTGAAAGGCCTCCCAAAGATGTTTCATCCTCTGCTCCCTCTGCGATGGCAAGATAAGGTCCGCAACCTTACCCCTGTAACGTGGATCACGGAGGCCATGCAGCATAGGTTTGCTGAGGCATTCGGTCCAGAGTCCTCTGGGTCACTAAGGACGACATGATCCGCAGCCACCTCCTCCCAGCCATGTACAAGTCCATGGGTTCCTTTGGACTGTAAATGATACCTTGAAGACTGCTGCTGATGCTGAGTGCCAGGCTCCACCTCCATGCTGAAACAATCCTCCTCCTCGTCCTCTTCCTGTGTGATCGGCGGGCACGCAGGAACACTGTCTGGATAAAGGGGGCCTTGAGAGGTAAGAAAGTCCTCCTCTTCCTCCCTCTCTTCTGCCCCAAGTGCCCTGTCCATTAATGCCAAGCAGCGTGTGCTTCAACAGGTTGGACAAGAGGGACAGTGTGACTGATGCATGAACTGTCACTGCTCACCATCCTCGTGGCCTCCTCAAATGGTGACAGGACAGTGCATGTAATCATAGCCCACTGTTGTGGGGAAAAAAAACAAGGTCCCCTGACCCTGTCCTGGTGCCATAGATGCATAGGTACTCATTGATGGCCCTCTGTTGCATGTGCAGCCGCTGCAGCATGGCCAACGTTGAGTTCCACCTGGTGGGCATGTCACAGATTAGGCGGTTCTTGGGCAGGTTAAATTCCTTTTGGAGGTCAGCCAGCCGAGCACTGGGATTATATGACCTGCGGAAATGCACACAGACTTTCCTGGCCTGCCTCAGGACATCCTGTAAGCCGGGGTACCTGCCCAAGAACCGCTGCACCACCAAGTTAAGGACATGAGCCAAACAGGGCACATGGGTCAGTTGTTCCTGTCGGAGGGCGGAGAGGAGGTTGGTGCCATTGTCGCAAACCACCATACCTGGCTTAAGCTGGTGTGGCGTCAACCACCTCTGAACCTGCCCCTGCAGAGCTGACAGAATCTCTGCCCCAGTGTGGCTCCTGTCCCCCAAGCACACCAGCTCAAGCACCGCATGGCATCTTTTTGCCTGCGTGCTTGTGTAGCCCCTTGAACTCCTACGGAGCACCGCTGGTTCCGAGGACAAATCAGCACAGGAAGAGGCCATGGAGGAAGAAGGAGAGGAGGGGGTGGAGGAGAGAGGTGTGGCAGAATCACCACTAGTAGAATTTTGGAGGCGTGGTGGCGGAACAACCTCCAACACTACTGCACCCTGTCCTGCATCCTTCCCAGCTGCCAGAAGAGTCACCCATTGCGCGGTGAAAGATAGGTAACGTCCCTGTCCATGCCTGCTGGACCATGAGTCAACGGTAATATGCACCTTACCACTGACCGCCCTGTCCAACGAGGCCAAGACATTGCCTTCCATATGCCGGTAGAGAGCCGGAATCGCCTGCCGTAAAAAAAAGTGGCGCTTGGGAACCTGCCACTGAGGAACTGCACATTCCACAAACTCACGGAAGGGGGCAGAGTCTACCAACTGAAAAGGCAGCAGTTGAAGTGCTAGCAATTTAGCCAAGCTAGCATTCAACCTCTAGGCATGTGGATGGCTGGGAGCGAACTTCTTTTGGTGGTGCAGCAGCTTGGGCAGGGTAATTTGCCTGGTACAATCTGACGTCGGTGTACTGATTGCCCACAAGTACCTGGCTGTGACACACCTAATTCTACACCTTCATTCCTCTCAGTGCAGGTTTCAGAGAGGACTGAAGGTATAGTGGGGTTGGAAATCCCAGCTGATGAGGAGCAAGGAGAGGTCGGCTTTGTTCTTTGGTATGGGTCTTTTAGGTACGCTTGCCAACGAACTGCATGGCAGGTTGACATATGTCTGGTCAAGCATGTGGTGCCCAAGCGGGTGATGTTTTGGCCATGCGAGATACGCTTGAGACATATGTTGCAAATAGCAGCGGTGGGATCTGATGCACTCGTCTCAAAAAAGGCCCACACCAAAGAACTTTTGGAATAACGCGCAGAGACAGCAACGCCCTGCACAAGCTCTGCGGTGTGATGCAGTCAGTGTGCTGCCCTTAAGCTGGCCCCTGGAGGGCATCCTGCCTCATTGGAGATGTGCCTCCTCCTCCTCTCTCCTATCAGGCACCCACATGGAGTCATTGACCTCATCATCCCCTCCCTCCTCATCACTGGAGCAAACGTGGCAGTATGCTGCAGCTGGGGGAACATGACTGCCAGATTGCTGTCCTTCTTGGGCACCCCCTCTCTCTGGGCTCACGTTACTGCCTTCCTCTAGCTGGGTACCATCATCGGAGCCTTCAAAACGCTGGGCATCCTCCTGGAGCATGTATCCAACACTGTGGTCAAACAGTTCGGGGGACTCCTCAGGAGGACATGGTGGGACTAGGGAAGGAGTGACTGATGCCATTGAGCCGAGGGAAGAGGCCGCGTTGGCAGCTGCTTTGCCAAAGTACCCTGAGCCTGGGTGAGAGAGTCTTCGGCATGTTGCGGCTCAACGCGGCCAGCTGCCAAAAAAAAGGACAAGCGTGTCCCACGGCCACATGCTGATGAGGATGCACCATCTCTATGACCAGCACTGTTGCCTCTAGACACAGAACCTGCTTGCCCTCTTTTATTGGCTTGTGACTGTCTGCCTCTCCTTGTTGGCCTTCCAGACATTCTAATGGCCTGCAGTGAGATGTAGCGGCACAAAGCTGGGATGTATATATATTCTGATACTGCAGCTAGCAGAATCAACTGCCTGCCTGTAGTATTATTAGTATGAGAACACCAGCAATTGTCTTCAGGTAGCTTTAGGTGCACACTGTGAAGAGGACACAGTACACTAACTGTAAATACTTGAGCTGCCTGCCTGTGGTATTAATAGGATCAGAACAACAGCAATTGTCTTCAGGTAGCTTTAGGTGCACACTGTGCAGAGGACGCAGTACACTAACTGTAAATACTGCAGCTGCCTGCCTGTGGTACTAATAGGATCAGAAGAACACCACCAATTTTCTTCAGGTAGCTTTAGGTGCACACTGTGCAGAGGACACAGCACACTAACTGTAAATACTGCACCTGCCTGCCTGTGGTATTAATAGGATCAGAAGAACACCAGCAATTTTCTTCAGGTAGCTGTAAATACTGTAAAAACACCCGCCTGCCTCTCAGTAGGAAGAGAATAACAGGAACGGATCTAGCTAAACTGAATACAGTGTATATATATATATATATATATATATATATATATATATATATATACACATACACACACACAACACCTAGGATGCATATATATACACAATACGCTGTAAGTGCAGCTAACTGACTCGCCTGCCTACTCTATCTAACTTAAATGAAATGACGCTGTCTCTCTGTTTATCTCTCGCCATGCAGGCGGCCTTATATAGTGTGGGGCACAACCGGCGCTGTGATTGGCCAAGCATGCGGGTCATAGTGCATGCTTGGCCAATCACCTGCCAGCAATGCACTGCGATGCTGCAGTGAATTATGGGCCGTGACGCGCCACTCGAATTTGGCGCAAACGGCCCATAACGTTCGCAGTTCGAGACGAACGTGGGTTTGACTCGAACTCGAAGCTCATCCCTAGTCAGGAGCTCAGCAAACACAAGTCTCTATCCGGCCATGTCCAGACCACGTCCCCTGCTGCTGGCTTTTAATAATCGGACACTTACCTGTCCTGGAGTCCAGTGATGTCGGCACTGCAGCTGATGTTTGCCACCACCATTGCTGGTAAGGGAACCCGGAAGTGTAGCCTTACAGCTTCTTGACCCTACTGCGCATGCGCGAGGCTCCACTCCTCTCTCCTACTGGCTCGGTGGCAGGGGAAGGAGGAGGGAGGCGGAGGGACCCCTGGCGATGACATCAAAGGCCGCGGCCCAGACTACCGTAAGTGGTATCAGGATACCTATGAAAGACAGGTATCTGCTCCCCCCCCCCCCAAAGGTGACAAATGTGGCACCGCAGGGGGGGCCAGGCAAATGAGTGAAAGTTCCACTTTTGGGTGGAACTACGCTTTCATTAGAAAGGTGAAGGGAGGGGAAGGGGAGCTTCTGGGTTGTCACATTTTCAAAAGCATAATGCGAATAAATAAATAATATACAGTATCTGTTCCAACAAATAGAATCCTTCCAACCATCTTACTTTTAATGATAGCTCGTATTCTTGGCAGGAATCCACCGAACCATATGTTGTATGGTTAAAAGTACTTAATTCCCTGGAAAAACAATTATTAATTATATCTCAATTATTACCACTCAGTTGTGGCAGATTAATTACTACTACATTGACTGTACATCAGCCGTTGGCGTATTTGGCATCCTTTTTGGCACATCATTTAGTAAAGCTGTGATTATACATTAGTCTTTGCAGATGAATGTTTTTGATGGGCTTATGATTATCTGTGGGGTAAATAAGTGAGGAAAAAAAAAACAAAAGAGCAATGCAATAGAAATTTCAATATGTCAATGGGTTTAATCAATGACAACAGTGCAGTACTTGCAAATACAGTCAGGTCCATAAATATTGGGACATCAACACAATTCTAATCTTTTTGGCTCTATACACCACCACAATGGATTTGAAATGAAACGAACAAGATGTGCTTTAACTGCAGCCTTTCAGCTTTAATTTGAGGGTATTTACATCCAAATCAGGTGAACGGTGTAGGAATGACAACAGTTTGTATATGTGCCTCCCACTTTTTAAGGGACCAAAAGTAATGGGACAGATTAATAATCATCCATCAAACTTTCACTTTTTAATACTTGGTTGCAAATCCTTTGCAGTCAATTACATCCTGAAGTCTGGAATGCAAAGACATCACCAGACGCTGGGTTTCATCCCCGGTGATGCTCTGCCAGGCCTCTACTGCGACTGTCTTCAGTTCCTGCTTGTTCTTGGGGCATTTTCCCTTCAGTTTTGTCTTCAGCAAGTGAAATGCATGCTCAATTGGATTCAGGTCAGGTGATTGACTTGGCCATTGCATAACATTCCACTTATTTCCCCTTAAAAAACTCTTTGGTTGCTTTCGCAGTATTCTTCGGGTCATTGTCCCTCTGCACTGTGAAGCCCCGTCCAATGAGTTCTGAAGCATTTAGCTGAATATGAGCAGATAATATTGCCCAAAACACTTCAGAATTCATCCTGCTGCTTTTTTCAGCAGTCACATCATCAATAAATACAAGAGAACCAGTTCCATTGGCAGCCATACATGCCCACGCCATGACACTACCACCACTATGCTTCACTGATGAGGTGGTATGCTTTGGATCATGAGCAGTTCCTTTCCTTCTCCATACTCTTCTCTTCCCATCACTCTGGTACAAGTTGATCTTGGTCTCATCTGTCCATAGGATGTTGTTCCAGAACTGTGAAGGCTTTTTTAGATGTTGTTTGGCAAACTCTAATCTGGCCTTCCTGTTTTTGAGGCTCACCTTTGATTTACATCTTGTGGTGAACCCAGTGGTGTAACTAGAACCTTCAGGGCCCCGATGCAAGAAACCATGGAGGGTCCCCCTGACCCCCGGACAGGGCTCTTTTCTCCGAGCCCGATGGCGGAACAACAGGGCCCGGTCACAAGTGGGTGGCTGCATATAAAGGAACCAATTCCCCCCCCCCCCCCCGCTTCTCCTCCTCTCCCCCCCACAGGCATTCAGCAGCTGCAGGAGGAAAATGGAGAGATGGGTTCCTCTATGTTGGTGTTTCTCAATCTTTTTCCAGTCAGGGCACCCTTGAAGTATACCCCTAAGTGAATGGGGCTGCACTGCAACCACCCCGCAACTGTGTGCATTGCGTGCAGTTGTGGGATAGTGATGATGCATTTAAGGAGTTAAAACAGGCGGTCAGTAGGCAACATATTGCCTCTTTACCGGCTGCCAAATGCCTCTGAAAAGCGAACTGAGCATGGATTGCTTTTCGGGGAACAGCATTTTTTTGCTGGTACACCGAACAAGCAAAAAAAAATAAAAAAATCGGTTCTGATTGTACACATATAGGGAGTCAGGATTAAAAGCATATACCTACAATGTGCATACATACATGTAAACACACACACGTATAAAAACACACACATATATATAAATGCACATATGCACGCACATATAAACCAGTGGCGGCTGGTGCTCAAAATTTTTAGGGAGGCACAAACAAACTGAGAAATTTAGAAAAAAAAACATCAAACGCCGCCACTGTGCCCATCAAACGCCACCACTGTGCTCTTAACTTAACTATTAGATAAGCACCTGAATGACCGCAACATACAGGGATATACAATGTAATACTGACACATAATCACACACATAGGTTGGACTTGATGGACTTGTGTCTTTTTTCAACCTCACCTACTATGTAACTGTGTAACTATGTGCCCATCAAATGCCGCCACTGTGCCATCAAATGTCGCCACTGTGCCCATCAAATGCTGCCACTGTGCCTATCAAACTCTGCCGCTGTGCCATCAAATGCCGCCAGTGTGCCCATCAAATGCTGCCACTGTGCCCATCGAAGTCTGCCACTGTGCCCATCGAAGTCTGCCACTGTGCCCAACGGATACTGCCACTGTGCCATCAAATGCCGCCACTGTGCCCATTAAATGCTGCCAGTGTGCCCATCAAATGCTGCCAATGTGCCATCAAATGCTGCAACTGTGCCATTGAATGCTGCCACTGTGCCCATTAAATGCTGCCAGTGTGCCCATTAAATGCTGCCAGTGTGCCATCAAATGCTGCAACTGTGCCATCGCCCGCTCGCTGTCTGCCCAGCTCTTACCCTGTCTCGGTGGGACAGCAGGTGACGGCCACGAGCGGGGTCCTCCATGCGTCTCCTGCCATCCTCATCTCCCGTCCTCTCCTCCTGATAGGCGTCCAATAGCCGCTCTTATCGTTTCAGCCAATCAGGTGATGGGTAACAGACCCACACACCTGATTGGCGGAAAGGCGGTTCAGTGTTAGGAAAGTGAATATTAATTCGCTTTTCTAACACACCTGCGTGGACTGTGAGCGCCAAGCATGGTACTCGCAGTTCACCTATTTTGAAACCTATTAGAGCCTATGGCTCTAATCAGGTGCTTCAAAAACACCCCCCGCCGCTGTAATTCAGGCGTCCGGCACCCGAAAAGGGGCCGGACACCTAAATATGGGGGTGGCAGCGGTGGCCATGGATAGATTCATGCTATGCATGAATCTATCCATTGGTCATAGAGGGAGGGGGTGGCTGGAGAGAGGGGGCGGCGCTTGTGCGCCCTTATGGACGCACCGCCACTGATAAACACATGCACACTCACATACATACATGCACACTCACACACACACATACATGCACACTCACATAGATACATACATGCACACTCACATACATACATATGCATACATACATGCACACACACATACATACATACATGCACACTCACATACATACATACATGCACACACACATACATACATACACACATACACACATACATATGCACACACACATGCATACACACACACAGCACACATATAAACACACATACAATAGATAGATAGTCTTATAAAAAAACGGTAGACCTTCTTTACCTTAGCTCTTCCTGCCAGGTACTGCACTGTAGGGGGAGACAAAGAGCACAGCACACACTGTGCTTTCACTTTGACAAGCTCCCAGCCAGTCAGTGCCGATTACAGTTCGGCTGATGATCGGGGAGCTCGGTCTCAGCCGCCCCTGCTGTTCCTCCTATCGAAGAGTACAGGGGGCCCTCAAGGGCCCCCTGCAGCAAGGGGCCTGGTCGCCATGGCGATCTCAGTGACCCCTATAATTCCGCCACTGGGTGAACCCTCTGTATTCACTCTGGTGAAGTCTTCTCTTGATTGTTGACTTTGACACACATACACCTACCTCCTGGAGAATGTTCTTGATCTGGCAAACTGTTGTGAAGGGTGTTTTCTTCACCAGGGAAAGAATTCTTCGGTCATCCACCACAGCTGTTTTCCATGGTCTTCCGGGTCTTTTGGTGTTGCTGAGCTCACCGGTGCATTCTTTCTTTTTAAGGATGTTCCAAACAGTTGATTTGGCCACACCTAATGTTTTTGCTATCTCTCTGATGGGTTTGTTTTGTTTTTTTTTCAGCCTAATGATGGCTTGCTTCACTGATAGTGACAGCTCTGTGGATCTCATATTGAAAGTTGACAGCAACTTATTCCAAATGCAAATAGCACACTTGAAATGAACTCTGGACCTTTTATCTGCTCCTTGTAAATGGGATAATGAGGGAATAACACACACCTGGCCATGGAACAGCTGAGCAGCCAATTGTCCCATTACTTTTGGTCCCTTAAAAAGTGGGAGGCACATGTAATTCCTACACCGTTCACCTGATTTGGATGTAAATACCCTCAAATTAAAGCTGAAAGTCTGCAGTTAAAGCACATCTTGTTTGTTTCATTTCAAATCCATTGTGGTGGTGTATAGATCCAAAAGGATTAGAATTGTGTCGATGTCCCAATATTTATGGACCTGACTGTAAGTTGAAGAAGTTTGTTTAAAAATCTTTGCAAAGCCCTGGATAAATGGGACAAATTCTCTTCTACCTGGAGCATCTGGAGGCATTACTCAGCGTTAGAGAAATTGAAACATAGAATCTCTTCGACAGGAACCCCCCGTGACCCCCACCAAAACAACATTCAGAAACCCTGCTCGTGCCTTCCCAATTTAAAGCCCCCCTTGAACAATGCTTGCTGCCTCCCCCCCTCCCCTCCCCCTACACCTTTACTTCGGATGAACGTTATTTCCTTTTGGAACTACCAGTGTTCTAGTTCCTTACATGCGAACATCTGTACTACTCAATCCCATTCAAAATTGTCATAAATGTACACCTCTATTTGTACACCAGAAGTCCTGGATTCTATTATCCACATACTTCCCTAACATAGCGTTGATGACAAAACTTATACTAGCGTAAACGACAATTAATGCTGTGCCCCCAGCCCATAAGACACAGTCTGCTCCCACGTTGTCATTATGGGGTATTGCTTGTAGAGTTTTGTAGAATTTTGAGGAAAATAATGAATTGAATCCGTTTTGGAATAAGGCTGTAACATAACAAAATGTGGAAAAAGTGAAGTCAGAAGACAGTTGCCTCCCTTGAGATCGTATGGGTTTTATAGCTTTGGGCATATCAAGATCAGACATTTAACATCGTTGGTTAATAGCAACCTATTACTTCATATCTATGCAGTCATTAAGTAGCATTATATCAGGGTCCATGTACATCAGATGTGTTCTAAAATATAAGGCTGGCAGGGTGTTGACACATCTGGTGGCTTCCAATGCCTGTCCATGATCTCTGAGTCTGGGGTGCCGTGAGATCATACATTTTATCATCAAACTTATTTACTAATTTTTGTAATAATGTAACGCTTGCTTTTGTAGCCCTGGTTGGCTGTCCCTTAATAATGCAGAACCAGAAAGCCCAGGCAATAGGCAACCTGTTCTCCTGTCTTCTGCCAATAGATTGGACCAGCCATTCTCAACCAGGGTGCCGTGGAACTCTGGGGTTCCTATAGAGGTTGTTAGTGGTTCCTTGAGCTGTGGCTGTGACCTCACACCTGTTGGTGCAGTGATATTTCCAGGTCCAGTACCACGTCGCAGAGCCAGTAGCATGACACCAATGGTCTTTTTAGCTGTCTGTAAGGGTGGCACACTGACCACCAATGTAAGGGGGGGGGGGGCATTTTTCCCACTGTCCAACAATGTAAGGAGACATAGTTCCCACTGACCCCCAATTAATTAATTTCAGTAGGAGTTCCCTGAGATCTAAAAAATATTTCAAGGTTTCCTTTGGGGTAAAAAGGTTGCGAAAGGCTGGATTGGACAGTGCAGCCACAAGAAGCAAGCAGGAAAGAATAAGGCGCCTGACTGGCCGCATCTGGTAGTCTGACATTTAGCCCTGCCCCCTGGTGCATGGAAGAGGGGGAAATGTGTTTGGCAGGTAGGCATGTGCAATTCGTTTCGTTCCGAATTAGTTTTTTAACGAATTTCGACAAATTCGTTAATTCGGGAATATCCGAAATAACGAAAACCCGTTTAACGAATTTTTTCCGAATATTCGTAAATTCGATAAAATTGGACATTCGTAAATTCGGGCATTCGAACATTCGTACATTCGCAATTTACATTCGTACATTCGTACATTCGTACATTCGTACATTAGTAAATTAGTGAATTCGTAAATTTGTAAATTCGAAAATTCGGAAATCTGAAATAATAGTTAACTAATAATAACTTAACTATTAGTAATTACTAGTAACTTTTAATTTATAGGTATTGTAATTTCCTTTTAAATTTGGCTGTTAGTGAACGTAACACGTACAAATTTATCCGAAGTTATGAATGATCCGAAAAAACGGAATGGAACGTAATGAATTAATAATAATAAATAACAATAATAATAATAACAACGTTTTATTATTATTATTTATTATTAATTTGTTCCGTTCCATTTGTTTAGATGCAGCATTCGTTTTGGATAATTCGTAACTTCGGTTAAATTTGTATTTGTTACGTTCACTGACAGTCAAGTTTGAAAGGAAAATACAATACTTATAATTTAATAGTTAGTTACTATTTCAGATTTTTGAATTTTCGGGTTTTTGGATTTTCAAACTTCGAATTTACAAATTTCCGAATTTTCTAATTTACAAATGTACGATTTTACGAATGTATGAATTTACGAATGTACAAATGTAAAAATGTACGAATGTACGAATGAACGAATGTACGAATGAGCGAATGTTCGAATTACGAATGAACGAATGTACGAATGAACGCATTTACGAATTTACGAATGAACGAATTTACGAATCGCGATCATAACGAATGACCCGAAAAACGAAAAAAATAATAAACTAATGAAACGAAAACGAAAATAAACAAATTTTTTTGGTTGTGCACATGTCTATTGGCAGGTAAATCTGAGTGGCGGGGGGTCCGGGGAGAAGGGCAGGTATGTTTGCTGTACCAGTGGAAAAAGAGAGACACAAGGGGAGGATGAGTAGGCTGCAGAGAGTGGGATAGCAAGGAACCTAAGAGGGAGTGATCAGCAGATACAGCCTGATTCCAGAGAGGACAGACTCTGTTGTGTGTAGAGCACAGTGTGCTTGTACAGAGAGGAGAGGGTCACTGTTGCACCAGAGAGATCCACAGGACCTGTTTAAGGAGCGTGACTACTTGCCTGGGACAGCTTGTTCCACAGACCCTTTCCACTGAGTCAGAGAGGCTGAGGCCTACATCTTATCTTCTCTGCTGTGACAGAGATAGGACTGTCTGTTTCGTCTACCTCCATCGAGCCTACAGGAGTAAAGATTACTGACTGGAGGACACCTACATACTGTATCAGAGGTCTTTTGGCCACCTTTTTTTATATTGCTGTTGCTGAATCTGTCTATGATGCTCTGGGGAATTGCACCCTGAGCTTGTGGATTACAAACACTTTGGGAGTGAACAGTCTTATGCAAGTGTATGCAACCCCCGTAGGGGCTGCTGATGATTGTGGTCCATCTCCCACCCTGCACAGCCAGGCACATGCATTTCCAGGCACACGTCAGTCAAAAAACAGATCTTGTACATTGTTTTGTTTTGTTTTATTAGGGGAATAGAACTTGAATGGGGATTGGGTGCATATGGGATGCCCACTTTATTGAAGGTCATTTAGGAAATGTAGGGACTGAACTATATACACCTCTGGTATATATAACCTCTTTTCTTCACCTCCAGCACATACACTTGCTTGCAGACTATCACTCCCAGGACCAGCTAGCACTATGGTTGGGGCCTGACACTGACTCAGCCAGGCCCAAAGCAAATGCCCTTTGCAGGCCCCTATGGTGTAGCAAAAATAGTAAGTCCTTAGTGCTAGCTGCCCTCCTGGCTGTTGCTTCTGGAGACTTGCCCGGCAGTGTTCTCCCGCTGTCCTCTCCTTGTTTCCAGTGCCTCCTGTCCAGGACACCTCCGTGTGCCTTGAGAGGGTCCTGTCTGCACCCCAGCCCAGGCCCAAGGTCACCCTCCCCAAGACTGGGGAGCTCTCTCAAAGGTCACGACAGCCTAACACTCCATCTCCAGCTTCCACCCCAACACAATTTCTTCCCAGCTGGGCTGCCCCTGAGTATTTGAGGGGGTCTACCCCTGTCAATCCAAGTTGGGGATTGGTCAGGGCCCTTAGAATACTCCAGGCAGCTCCACCTTACTTCCCCTCATATTCTTCTAGAAGGCACCAGAACATTCAAGAAGTAGGGGGGAGGTCTCAGTAAAGCTGCCTGTGAGTCATCCAGCTCTCCCTGGATTCCTGCCCAACCCAGGACAAAACACAGACAAGTTTGGCTGCCAGCCAAGCCTGCAAAAATGTACCTGGTCTAATCAAAGAAAAAACCTACATCTACATTTCTAGCATTAGGGGGTGCTACACAAGTTTAGGGGGGCCCACTGCCAGGAGACTTTAAATCTGCTCCTCCACTGGTCAGTCGTATAGATAGGGACTAAGCACTCTAAAATAAGCCACCTTAGTGTTAGCATTCTTTGTTTTTGTGGGGATTTTCATTACTGCTATTGCTACTGTCTAAGATAATCAAGTTTTCTCTTTTATTAAGCTAGCGTGAAAATAGAGGAAACAAAGGTTGTTTGTTGTGTTACTATGACATTTATTACTTATTACTTTATTACTTATCACTTTATTTCTGTAATTCTACTGGCATGTTGTTAAAACCACTTCCCTACCCGCCCATAGTCATATGACGTCCACAGATGGGATCTCCCATCCTGGGTGGACGTCATATGATGTCCTGGGATTCCCGGCCGTCTAGGGGGCGCCTCGGGACCCGGTGCGTGTGCCCGGCGACCGCGATTTCCGCCGGGCACCCGCGATTGCCCGTTAACCGGGCCGGCAGGTGGATCTGTGTGTGTAAACACACAGATCCACAGCCTGTCAGCTCAGAGGAGACCGATCTATGTTCCCAGAACGGAGGAACACAGATCGGTCTCCTCCCCTTGTGCGTCCCCTCCCCCTTCAGTTAGAATCATTCCCTAGGAAACATATTAACCCCTCCCCGCCCCCTAGTGGTTAACCCCTTCACTGCCTGTCACATTTACACAGTAATCAATGCAATTTTATAGCATTGATCGCTGTATAAATGTGATTGGTCCCAAAAATGTGTCAAAAGTGTCCGATGTGTCCGCCATAATGTCGCAGTCACCAAAAAAAATCGCGATCGCCGCTAAAAAAAATAAAAATTTTTTTTTTTTTAAAAATGCCATAAATCTATCCTGTATTTTGTAGACGCTATAACTTTTGTGCAAACCAATCAATATACGGTTATTGCGATTTTTTTTACCAAAAATATGTAGAAGAATACGTATCGGCCAAAACTGAGGAAAAAATGTGTTTTTTAAAAAAAAAATTGGGATATTTATTATAGCAAAAAGTAAAAAATATTGTGTTTTTTTCAAAATTGTCGCTCTTCTTTTGTTTATAGTGCAAAAAATAAAAACCGCAGAGGCGATCAAATACCACCAAAAAAAAGCTCTATTTGTGGTGAAAAAAAGGACGTCAATTTCTTTTGGGTACAACGTCGCACGACCGCGCAATTGACGTTTAAAGTGCGACAGCGCTGAAAACTAAAAATTGGCCTGGGAAGGAAAGGGGTGAAATTGCCCGGTATTGAACCGGTTATTTAGAGTTGGTTTTAGATCAGGTCACTACTGGGGGAGGTGGCGGAAGGGCCGAACATCTCCAAAGCTCTTGGAATTAGTGAATTAGTGGTGCACCTTTTTTTTATGTTAGAACACACAAAATGGTGAGTATGCAGTGACCAACATTGATCATTTGTAACTTCCCTATATATTTACAATGACTGCAGCTAGCTAATGCAAGAGAAGATAGCTTGTTGGTTGCCGTGGGGTGACTGAACTTTGCACTTTCATTGATTAACCATTTGAGCTCAGGAAGTTTTACCCCCTTCATGATCAGGCCATTTTTTGCTATTTAGCACTGGGCTACTTTAACTGGTAATTGTGTGGTCACACTGTACCCAAACAAAATTTATATACCTTTTTTTCACACAAATAGAGCTTTCTTTTGGTGGTAATTGATCACCTCTGCGGTTTTTATTTTTTGTGATATAAACAAAAAAAGACCAACAATTTTGAAAAAAAAAAAAACAATACTTTTAACTTTATGCTAAAAAACATACCCAATAAAAAAATCTAATTTCTTTATATTACTTTATTTATTATATAATTTTGGGCAAAACATATTCTGCTACATATCTGATAAAATAAAAATCCCAATAAGTGTATATTGATTGGTTTGCGGGAAAGTTATAGCGTTTACAAACTTTGGTGTATATGGCAGTGATTAACGATTAATGGCAGTGATTAACGACTTATAATGGGACTGTGACAGAGCGGCGAGCAATCTGACAATAACTGATGCTGGGGGGGGAACTAACTGCCAATGACATCACCAGTGACACTAATACAGTGATTAGTGATAATACTACACACTGTGACTGTACTTATGACACTGGCTGGGAAGGGGTTAACATCTGGGGTGATCAGGGGGTTAAATGTGTGCCTAACAATGTGTAATGTGCGTTGCTTTTTATTAACGATCTCTTTTTCTTATCCCTGCTTTGCAAAGAAAGGAAACAGAGAGATCACTCCCTCTGTACAGAGCCCAGTGTTGATTGTCAACAGAGAACTCTGGCCTGTCATTGCACACAGTCATTCAGCAGGTCCCGCCCATCAATCATTTGCTGGGATCTGCTGACAGACTCCCAGGTGTCGGCAGGGTGGCGCACATGCGTGTTCCCTAAACGTGGAAACAGGCAGTGATGCACGGGTACGTCGCTTTGCCTGTGCTGGCCACCTGTCCGCAGTACATTGCAGGCGGGTGGGTCCGCAACAGCTTAAAGTATAACTAATTGCAAAACTATTTTTATTTTTTTTTTTAGATTTTGAGTGGAGAGGGATTAGAACACCTGCCAGGTTTTTCATGCTGTCTGTGTTCCCGTTAAGTAGATTCACCCTCTTTAATTATCTTGGTCACCAATGTCACCAGGAATGAAAGTGAAGGTAATTCCAACACTTTGAGTTGCCACCAAGACAGGAGTAGAGGGGGAATTATCCAACAAGGGGACAATTGTCTTAAAAAAAGGAAAATCTCTCGCATTAGAAAGAAATCCTCTCACAATCCAGTGACTTTCGCCTTGGCTGAGATGTTTCCTTTAATCTGCTGCAGGCAGGATGACGCATTTCCTCAGTCTAGTCTCCACCTGTGATCAGACTACAACATTGTAACTTTGTAGTAAGTCACAATGTGAGAGGCTGATCTGTAGTAAAAGTAAAATGTAAAACCACACTCCATGAAAGTCATCCTGTTAGGTTTAATCAAGGTAGCTGACTTCCAAAATAGTCACCGCCCTAATCCACACCCCTTAATGCGTTTCACCCCAACTGGGATGAAATGCATGAGAGCAGCATAGCATAGCTTAGGGAAGGGACTATGAAGACATCAGCTTTATTGAATAAACCTAATGCCGTGTACACACGGTCAGACTTTTCAGCTACAAAAGTCCGACAGCCCATCTGACAGACTTTTGGCGGACTTTCAACAGACTTTCTAACGACCGGACTTGCCTACACACGATCACACCAAAGTCCGACGGATTCGTACGTGATGACGTACACCGGACTAAAATAAGGAAGTTGATAGCCAGTAGCCAATAGCTGCCCTAGCGTCTGTTTTTGTCCGTCGGACTAGCATCCAGACGAGCGGATTTCTGGGTCCGGCGGAGTTACCACGTAAAGATTTGAAGCATGTTCCAAATCTAAAGTCCGTCAGATTTGCGACTGGAAAAGTCCGCTGAAGGTCCGATGAAGCCCACACACGATCGGATTGTCCGCCGGATTTGGTCCGTCGGCGTCTGTCGGACAAGTCCGGTCGAAAAGTCCGACCGTGTGTACGGGGCATAACACGTGGAGTGTGGTTTTGTAGTTTACTTTTGCTACATTTGCAGATCTGGAAGAGCTTTTTATTAACCGGCATGCAAAGCAGTGGAGGACCCGAGAAGCAAGTTTGGGACTTGGAACGGTGCAGCTTCTTTAAACTTTTACAGGGTCTGATCTGTGTCAGACATCTCTGAACTGTCAGCTACTGCAGATAGAAACAGATAAAGGCATGGTCAGGGGAGTAGTGTGATCTCTGTGAGAGGTATACCAGGTATACCTGCAATTGTTACACTTACAGATTGCTTAGCATGCTGATTAACATGGAACAATATTTATGATGCTAGGTCCTCTTTAGGGACTCCTTGTATCAACGGTTCAGGCTGGTGGTGATGGTGTAATGGTGTAGGGGTTATTTACTTGGCACACTTTGGGCCCCTTAGTACCAATTGAGCATCATTTAAACGCCACGGCCTACCTGAGTATTGTTGCTAACCATGTCCATCCCTTTATGACTACAGTGTACCCATCTTCTGATGGCTCCTTCCAGCAGGATAATGCACCATGTCACAAAGCTCAAATCATCCCACCACTGGTTTCTTCAACGTGACAATGAGGTCACTGTACTCCAATGGCCTCCACAGTCACCAGATCTCCATCCAATAGAGCGCCTTTGTGATGTGGTGGAACGGGAGATTTGCATAATGGGTGTGCAGCCGACAAATCTGCAGCAACTGCGTGATGCTATCATGTCACTATGGGCCAAAATCTCTGAGGAATGTTTCCAACACCTTGTTGAATCTATGCCACCAAGAATCAAGGGGGCAAAAGGGGGTCCCAGCCCTGTACTAGCAAGGAGTACCTAATAAAGTGGCCGGTGAGTGTAGATTCTGCACAGCCTGGGAGCTAAACATGGTCATTAAGGAATATATAAAATAGAAGACTGGCCACAGTGATGAACTGTACAGTAGGGTACCATATGATGCAAGGCAGTGAGCTTTCTAAATTGGTCTGCCGCCAGCGGTATATGCTCATGCATGCCGTCAGCCTGCACCATTCCTGCCACCGGTCAGAGCGGAACAAAAACAAGGGAAATGTACTCTGCTAATTATCTCAAATTCCCTATTAAGGAAGTGCCTTGGGAAAATGACGGCACTCAGAGGCCCTAATTATATAAAGCTTTTGTAAACAGTTTATTCATATCTGGCACGGCTTCAAATACAGCGATTTTGAAAACTGAAACACAGATGTGCAGAAAAAGAGCTGTAGACCTGCAACCCGTGAGCTTCAGAAAAAAAAAAAAAATTGCGATAAAGCACTTTTTGGGCTAGATTAAAAAAAAATAAAAGGCAAACTGAAAATGATACCATGAAATGCAGATATTAGCTACCCATATGCTCTGCTTTTTATTCAGGCAAAGAAATTATTTTGTTTACATTGCTGCCAAATTGTTGGTTACATGGCTGCTATACATGCAGGTTCCCAAGAGCACAGTGGCCTCCATTAATTCTCAAATGGAAGAAGTTTGGCACAAGCAGGTCTCTTCCAAGAACTGGTCACCTGGCCAAGCTGGGAAAAAGGCCTTAATAAGAGAGGCGACCAAGAACCCGATGGTAACTCTGGCTGAGCTCCAGAGATCCTGTGTGGAGATGGCACAAAAGTTCCAGAAGGACAACCATCCCTGCATCCCTCCACTGAGCTGGGCTTTATGGCAGAGTGGCTAGACAACAGCCAGTGCAAAACACAGAAAAGCCCGATTGGAGTTTGCAAAAAAGCACCCGAAGGACTCTCAGACTGTGAGGGACAAGATTCTCTGGTCCGGTGAAACCAAGATTGAACTGTTGTGCCTCAATTTTAAATGTTATTTCCGGAGGAAACCAGGCAACAATCATTATTTATTATTATTTATTTATTTCAGGTACTTATATAGCGCCGTCAATTTACGCAGCGTTTTACATATATATATATTATACATTCACATCAGTCCCTATACCCTCAAGGAGCTTACAATCTAAGGTCCCTAACTCACATTCATACCTATACTAGGGCCGATTTAGACAGGATCCAATTAACCTACCAGCATGTCTTTGGAGTGTGGGAGGAAACCGGAGTACCCGGAGGAAACCCACGCAGACACAGGGAGAACATGCAAACTCCAGGCAGGTAGTGTCGTGGTCGGGATTCGAACCAGCGACCCTTCTTACTGCTAGGCGAAAGTGCTACCCACTGCGCCACTGTACCTGCCCAATACCATCCCAACAGTGAAGCATGGTGGTGGCAGCAGCAGCATCATGCTGTAGGGCAGTGATGGCGAACCTTGGCACCCCAGATGTTTTGGAACTACATTTCCCATGATGCTCATGCACTCTGCAGTGTAGTTGAGCATCACGGGAAATGTAGTTCCAAAACATCTGGGGTGCCAAGGTTTGCCATCACTGCTGTAGGAGCACTTTTCAGCTGCAGAGACTGTGAGACTGGTCAGTGTTGAGGGAAAGCTGAATGGAGCAAAGCTCAGAGATATCCTCAATTAAAACCTGTTCCACAGCTCTCAGGACCTCACACTGGGCAGAAGTTCACCTTCCAACCTGACAACAATCCTAAGTACACAGCCAAGACAACACAGGAATGACTTAGGGACATGAATGTCCTGGAGTGGCCTAGCCAGAGCCCTGACTTGAACCCTATTAAACAACTCTGGAGAGACCTGAAAATGACTGTCCACTGGCAGTCCCCATCCAACCAGACTGAGCTTGAGAGGATTTACAAAGGAGAATAGCAGAAAATCCCCCAATCCAGGTGTGCAAAACTTTTCGCGTCATACCCCAAAAAACTTGAGGCTGTAATTGCTGTCAAAGGTGCTTCAACAATTTACTGAGTAAAGGGTCTGAATACTTAAGTACAGAAAGCAATACAGTGAAACCTTGGTTTAAGATTAACGCGGTTTACAAGCGCTTTGAAAGACGAGCAACTTAAAAAAAAAAAAATGCCTTGATCTGCGAGCGCTGTCTTGATATACGAGCATTTTTTTTAATGTAAAAAAAAAAGAATTACACTCACAATGTGAAGGAGTCTGCTGCTCATCCATGTAAAGCCGCTGTGAATATGTACAGTGAAGCCGCTGGTGTACAGCATACAGTACAGCTTTGTATGTGGCCAGAGATTTGCGGGTGATGGTGGCTCCCAGCGCTTCCTGGAGACACTCAGACACTCCCAGCAGGAGCGGGCGTACCCGGAAGTGATGTCAACAATTCCCGAGTTCTCTAGGAAACACTGAGCTGAACCTGTGGCCCACATACAGCGTTGTACTGTACACCAGCAGTTTTACTGAACATACAGCACTGTATACAGAGCAGCTTTAAATAGATGAGCACCAACCTCTGGCCACATACAGAGCTGTGTACACCAGCGGCTTTACTCTACATATAGTCTACACAGCGGCTTTAAATAGGTGAGCACCAGACTCCTTAACATTGTCACTGTGCACTTTTTTTTTACCTTAAAACTTTTGCAACACAGAGGTACAGTACAGTATTCCTACTACTGTACAGTACTGTATTTTGAAGTGCAGTTTTATTTGTTTTATGTTTACAGTACACTTTATACTGTATTTTTTTTTGCCGTAATCATTTTTATATGAATAAATGGTTGTGGAACGAATCATCGGAATTTCCATTATTTCCTATGGGGAAATTTGCTTTGATATAAGAGTGCTTTGGATTACAAGCATGTTTCTGGAATGAATTATGCTCGCAAACCAAGGTTTCACTGTACTGATATTTCAGTTTTTTCTTTTTAATAAATTCAGACATTTCTAAAATCCTGGTTTCACTTGGTCATTATGGAGTACAGAGTGTAGATTCATGAGGGAAAAAAATGAGGACATCCTGTGGCGAAAAGGAAGGGGGCCAGTGCTAGAAATAAGGTGAGTATAGCAGGCAAAGCTGAATTTTTAAATATACTGGGGGGGGTCCTTGGATGTGCGCTTTAATGAAGTCTTGTATTTAAAGCATAAGTTCACCTTCGGGAACATGTTACATGTTCCACCCGTTTTGAGGGTGGAACATGTAACATGTTCTGGATCCTGCAGCCAATCCCTGCATTCCCTGTGACAGCAGGCCAGGGATCTTCTCCTGCTGTCACTGTTTGAAAAGAGTGTGGCCATGCGGGGCACACATCCCTGTGAATCAATGAAGTACAAGTACCAACAGCCTTTGCAGCTGTCAGCTTGTAGTTCTCAATGAACTACCAGGGCATTGTTGATCATTCGAGTAGTGCATTGAGCCTTCCTGTCTGTGTAACTGCCTGCTCATCTGATGTATGGGCGATCTGTAGGAGTCCAGCGTGGCACCCACAATCTGCTGATCGCCATTGCAATACTTTCCAGGCTCCGACAAAAAAATGAGTAAGTGCTGCAAAAAAATGTGCATTTATTTTTTTTTCTTTAAAAAGTGAACTTATCCAAACAAGTAGTAAGTGGACTAATCCTAATATTACTTTACCATTCATATATTTAAGGAAATGAAGACACACACAACATGAACTAATTTTCAATTTTATAGAATCCATGATCTTTTTATGTTTAAGTGATAAAAAAATTACATATTCATATTCCTGAGATATAATTCAAATGAACAAATAAACATTCCTAAAAACACACACCAAATAAAATACAGCAAAGGTTTAACACAGCGATCTGTAGTTACCAATACAACATCCATATCTGCCTTGCTGAACTTTTTAAAAGTGAAGGCCTTAGGCCCCATCCATGCATTGGGGTTGATTTACTAAAAACAAAGAGACTGTGCACTTTGCAAGGTGTAGTTGCCCTCTGCAGGGGCTGTTGCTCCAGAGCTTAGTAAACGAGCAAAAGCTCTGCTGACTTCCATCATCCAATCATGTGCAATTAAAATGGCTGTTTTTTTTTTTATTTTCCTTGCATGTGATTGGATATTCTTTGCAAAGAGAACCTTTACCTCTTTTTTTTTCCAAAAAAGTTTTTATTGAGCATATAAAAAGGTTACATCACAAACATCAGGTATTATATTGGCAGCAATAGCAGTACATACAGAATGCTTTATGTCTACTGTAATGTCTTCATCATTGCTGGTGTCATCTCTTCTGGAATCTCTTACCAATCATCCAACACTATTTTTGCTCTTTTTTTTTATTTTAAAATCGATGTCATAACAGTAGACATCAACCATAAGGACAAAACCTCAGATATTGAGACAAGTGCAGTCCCCCCCCTTCATTTTCAATATTTCCATTATATTATATCCATACTCTCATCCTCCGTAGTAATCCCCCTCGCTGATTCCTTCATTTATCTACATCCGCTGCTTTGTTCCTCATCCTCCTCTAGGTATTTTTTGAGGTCAGTCCACCCTAAACCATAACTTTCTGAACTTCTTGGGGATCCCCCTCGCCTCATCTGTCATGCGATATAAAAGCACATCAGCGTTTACTATCTTCACCCACATTCCCAGGGTTACCGTATATACTCGAGTATAAGCCGACCCGAATATAACCCGAGGCACCTAATTTTACCACAAAAAACTGGGAAAACGTATTGACTCGAGTATAAGCCTAGGGTGAGAAATGCGCAGCTACTGTAAGTGGAAAAGAGGGTCAACAATGCCTCTTTGCAGCCTCACTGTGCCCATTTGCAGCCATTGTTCCCCTGAACTTCAAACTCGGTAGTTAAGGGTTCCTAGATGCCCCCTAGCTGCAGCCAAAATTTGGGGTCTCTGGACCCAAAGGGTCCCGAAATGACATTGCTGCAGATGGACACAGTTGACCAAATTTGCCCTGTATCTCGAGGTCACTTGGTGCTAGGAACCCCAAATTTGGTGTGCAAACCCAGTGGAACTAGCACTACAACATATCCAAAGCTGGGGTTCTTAGCCCCAAGTGACCCTGAGATACAGGGCCCCAAATTTGGTTTGAAAAATGTCAAGCACTTTTCTGCAGCACAGAATGACATTTTCCAAACAGACATTGAGGCCCCGTATCTCGGGACCACTTGGTGCTAGGAACCCTCGGTTCTTGGATATGTTGTAGTGCTAGTTCCACTGGGTTTGCACACCAAATTTGGGGTTCCTAGCACCAAGTGGCCCCGAGATACGGGGCTCCAAAGTCAGTTCGGAAGATGTCATTTTCTGCTGCAGAAAAGTGCTTGACTCGAGTATAAGTCGAGGGGGCATTTGCAGCACAAAAAAATGAGCTGAAAAACACGGCTTATACTCGAGTATATAGGGTAGTTGTTTGTCATAAATCCATCTCTGGGCGAAGTACAGAAGTCTGGGGAACAATTTAGTATGCACATTTACCTCCTCCTGGTCAAAGACTCCCAGGAGGCACCGTAAGGGGGAACATATGTTCAGGAGGACAAAATCGGAGATGAACTCAGTCACCCTAGACTACAGGGGCCGTATCCTAGGGCAATCCCATACCATATGTATAAACGTTCCCTCCGCTCCCCTGCACTTGTGGCACTCTGCAGAATCTCTCCTGTGCATTTGAAATATACGAACTGTGTAATACACCTGATATAGATATCTACCTTTACCTCATTTACTAAGCTCCGGAGCAACTGCACTTTGCAAAGTACACAGTCTATTTGCTTTTAGTAAATCAACCCCTATGTGTGCAATGCGTTGCTGTACATTATGGTGTGTTATGTTAAGGCAGGCAAAAATGGACATGCACCATTTTTCATGTAGAACACCACAACACACAAATGGGTCACATCTGTATGATACAGTTTACTACAATGCAAATGCATGTGTGCTGCACTGCCAAGGTGCGTTGCGGTGCCATTCCAAATTCATGCCATCATAAAACACCAACCTGTGTGTAATGTGTTGTTAAAACAGGATAGTGTTAATGGGCTCTTAGAAGAATCTCCTAATTTCATACTAATAGAAGGTGGCTGTTCAGTAATTTGCAGCTCATTGTAAGACCAAGGACTGGGTGTGAGGTGATAAATTGTGGTTTTTATCAGTACCTATGGCAGCAGTTCTCCAAAAAAATAAAAAAACGGCTGAGGATAATTTCCAGCAAGTAATCAGACTTAATGGTGCCCTGGAATTTAATAAGCTGAGAACAGAAAACCACTGAACAGCTACAAGAGTGATTGCAATAAAACTTGCATGATAAATTAATATTTTACCATTGCAATTGGGCTTGTGTCCATTTGATATATTCAACATACTTAATAATCAGAACAGATTAAATCAAGATCATAAAGTAAGTTTGGTACTAATATTATAAGCAATGAACATTGAAAACACCTGTTTAAATAGACTCAATGGGGTTGATTTATTAAAGTCAAATAGACTGTGCACTCTGCAAGGGCAGTTGCTACAGAGCTTAGTAAACGAGATAAAGCTTCACTTTGCAAAGAATACCCAATCACATGCAAGGAAAATTTAAAAAATGCATTTTTGCTTGCACATGATTGGATGATGATGGAAGTCAGCAGAGCTTTTGCTCATTTAATAAACTCTGGAGCAACTGCTCTTACAGAGTACACAGTCTATCAGTCTATTTGCCTTTATTAAATCAACCCCAATCAATCTTACAAGAATGTATTTATGTGACCTAGTACAAAAAAAACCTCAGGAACTGCATCATCTATTAATAATTTTTATTCATTTTATTATTATTAATTCATATAATAGTTGTATATGACTATATTAATAACCAAGGCAACAAACCCCATAATATGCCAAGCCGCCCTTAGCTGATGCATATGTTAAAACGGGACATATACAGTCCTATGGTGGAAAAACACCCAAATCTGATTGAAGTTTAATGCGGATTACCTTACACTAGTTCATATATACCATTAAAGAGTGAACGTCATTACTTCAGGCATTTATGAAGTTCTGTTCATTCCATGTTGGAATCCATGCTACAGAAAGTTACCATGATATATATGAACCTCACATATACATAATATGGATATGACTGCATGGATGGCCCTTTGATCTGCAGTTTCACCTCTATGTATATGCTGCTATATTTGGGTTTTTCCATCATGAGACCATATATACCACTATATGAGTATGAATATGAGAAGAAATAATGAACAGAGAACTCCAGTCCTGAGGTTTACTTTTTACAAGTTTTTACATTTTAGGATTTCCACTTTCTAAAAGTATTTTTCATAGTTACATTGGTCCAACTTGGACCAATGTAGCTATGCATATGCCTCATACCTTGCCGATCCCTCTAGAAGCTGGAAAACACTGTAGCAGACACTGGTACTCCAGTTATCTTTACTAAGTTCCGGGTCCCCTGTTGGGTAGCATTACGACACAGTGCCCACTCGACAAGGGCATGATTGAGAAAATGCTTTGCGTTTTTCTCATTGAATGCAAAGCATTCTTTGACTGGATGAGATGGAGATGTGGAGTAGGGATGTCATGATCTCTGCCTCATCCAATCAGAGAACACTTTGTATTCAATTGAGAGAATACAAAGAGATCTCTAAATGGCACCTGTGGCACTAAAGGGGCACCAATAAGCTGTATTGATGGGCACTGATAAGGACACACTGCCGAGGCTGCACTTATAGGTGGCACTGACAGGGTGTGAGGAAAGGAATGCCGATAACCGGCAAGGTTGTTTACATGTGATGAGCTGTGATTGGACACAGCTGATCACATGGTAAAGGGCTGCTGTGATTGGCCCTTTACCTTGATCTAGGGTCAGCTGTGTCTAGAACACGGGAGACACGTTCTGGGAGGAAATCCAAGGACCAGAGAGCCATGCTGTACCTATAGCACAGTATTGAAGAGGATATACAAACAGGTGTTTTCAAGGTTTATTGCTTATCCCAGCATACTTCCAAGTAAATTCATAGTCATCATTGAGGTTCACACAATGAACATGCCAACTTTCGTATGAGTGTACCTGGGTTTTTTTGGCTCACAGTGTGCAGATAGTACATATGCCAGCATAAAAAAAACCAGTGTGATAATGCTCAAACATTTTGCTGACCAGCAGATTCAACCTTGAGGCATTTTGGTCTGCAAAGTGTCGGTCAGTACCAACATTTGCATTCACCATAGAGATAGATTTGCTATTTGCTATTAGGCCTGGCCTTCTGAAAGGCTGCAGGGGCCTGAATTTAGTATGGCCAATTTAAAAAAAAGTACGGGAGGCTGCCACATGTTTTTTGTTCACGTTCTAACATTAATAAGACCTCAGGAATAAAAAAATAAAAAAACTAGTATGCATTACTTCATTACATAGGGGTGACATACATTTTAAACAATCTATATTTCACAGATTAAATTATCTAAAGAGAAATTAGCTTTTTTTTCTGATAGAAATTCTATTCCCCTTCTATGGTTCTGGTGTAATACGGGGGAAAGCTGAAGAATCAGGGTAGAAGCTTTGGGCAGCAAGAGTCATTCTCTCTTCAGACATTCTTAAAGCAGCACAGTAAATGCAGCCTGTGTGTAGAAATCACTAAACTATGGGCTATCATCTCTGTGAAATATATAATACATAACACACATATTATAAAGCTTCAAGGCACTATCTGTTATCAGCCAGTGAATACCAGAGCTTAATACTGGTACAAAATAATACAGAGCTCACCATTGCCAGCAATGGATTCCGTGCAAAAAAAAAAAAAAAACTAAAATACTTTCTAATATATCCTTCAATCAAAGTCAGGACATATTTTGAATGATGTTTGGTGATCAAAACCATACATTAAACTTGCAATGCTGTATCCATATGACCGCAGTGCCTCTGTGTAAACTAGAATAAAGAATCTATATTACAGCATGAATGCAATACATACATAGACACTATAACCACGTAAATGTCAGGGCAATAAAGTGTATTCAAAGGCAAAACATTTTTGTTGTAGTTTTTGGATAGAATGGGAAATGGTTAGACCCTCTGTCAGGTTCTTATTGCATGTCATAAATCCATCCAACCCCAGACCCATACGTTTCCTTCTTTAATCCAGAATTCACGGCCCACTGTGACACCGTCAACACCCATTTGACAAAGACGTCAGCACTCAGCTAAAAAGCCTCACAGTTTTAATTAGGTCAAATCCAGAAAGCCATATATAGTGAAATAATCAATACCACATACGTTTTAGGGTTGCTGAGGACCCCTCTTTCAAGTGGTCAGTCTCTGTTACCTTTAGAAAGAGGTCCTCCAGTGACGAAATGTCAGTGGTATTGACTCTTATTTATATATGGCTTTCATGATGTGACCTGATTAAAACTCCAAAGCTTATTGGCTGAGTGTCGGCATCTTTGTAGAAAAGTTCTTATTGCTATCTGTGTCACCGCATTCACATTCTTGATTTGTCCTGGTGACCACCATTTTTGAGTTGTCACCAAAACAAGAATGAAGGGGAAGTCTTCCGCTTTGCATACTTCTTTCAGTGACAACTGTCTACCTCACTTTGGAGAGATTTCCTCTAACTTATGGCTTTCTCTATAAGGCTACTTTCACTCTGAGGCGCTTTACAGGCACTATAGCACTAAAACTAGCGCCTCTCCTGTCACTCCACTGTGAAAGCTTAAGTGCTTTCACAGTGGAGGGGTGCGCTGGCAGGACGCTAAAAAAAGTCCTGCAAGCCGCATCTCTGAGGCGCTAAAGTGCCACTGCCCACTGAAATCAATGGGCAGCGCCGCCGAAGCACCACAGCAGCGGCACTTTTAATCCTTTTTCGGCTGCTAGCGGGGGTTAAAAGCGCCACTAAAACGACGGCAAAGCGCTGCTAAAAATAGCACTCAGTGGGCGCCGCCCCCAACACCCCAGTGTGAAAGTGCTCTAAGGAAAGTCTTACAAATGAGATACAGATTGTGAAAAAACCTGGACAGGGTTTAAACATTTTCTACTCAATCCGAAATGAAAAATAAAGTTTTGGCCTAAAGCAGAACTAAAGTCTCCATTTAAAAAAAACTTTGAGTAGGCAGCTCTTTATTGCAGAAGAGACATGCAACGTCAATCCACGCTGGCCAATGAAGATGGCCGACACCCAGAAGAAACCGGGGTATAATATGCCGGCGTGGGACCTCGGACCGTTGAAGTAGAAGTAAGTATTTTGGATTTTAGTTCTGCTCTAAGATATACAGTACAATAAAGGATATCTTTCCTTTTTCTATTCTGATCCATCCATGTCAAGCAATTTGTAATGGATCATACTTACCTGAAACCCACCTTCTGAAATCTTCAATGTTTAGCCAGTCTGGTACCACGCAGCCTCTATATTGAAACCTTCCAAAACTCTGCATCACATACTGAAGGCTCCATATTACTTCAGTGATATCCTGTCAACAGCCCTCGGATGGGCGTTTCATACAGGGGAGTGGGATCCACAGCACGGTGCAGAATTTGGAGGCTTTTGGGAGGATGTGAGGTAACAGTCAGGCTGCGCAATGAGGATAGTGGAAGAGTAGACTTACAGGTGAGCACCACCTATTATAAAAATGCTGGCTGGTGGGGTGACCAGAGAAGAATGAAAGGACTGGGCACATATCCTTTATGGGGGAACTCCAATCAAAGAACAGATTTCAGCAATGAACTCAATCAGACAAATTCAATAACTGGAGGGTTTTTAGAATCCCGACCTTGTCCAGTGAGGAGACTCACTTGCCAATAGCTATCTGAGAGTTTGAAGTGAATCGAAAAGGATTAACCCATTTACTGCCACCACTGTAAAGACTATATGACATGCCAGGCAAAATCTGAAAACAGGCTTTAAAAGCAACTGCAAATTTGTCTTGGCATTGGCTTCAGGGGTCTTCATAAAGGGCATCTATCACCACTCGTGTTTGCTTTCAGCTCCCTTAAAAAACCATAATAAAGTTCAATAAAAATGTAAAATGCACAAATAACAAACACAATGGGGTAGATTTACTAATGCACTCAGAATCTGGTGCAGCTGTACACGGTAGCCAATCACCTTCTAACCTCAGCTTGTTCAATTAAACTTTGGCAATAAAACCTGGAAGCTGATTGGTTTCTATGCAGAAGTGAGCCTGATTTTGCACTCTCCAGCTTTAGTAAATCAACCCCAATGTCTTTTTTAAATAAAAAGAGTCAGAGTCAGTAGTTACTAAAGGTTAGTACGCACATACGTACATAAGCGCCTAATACACTACATATATTGGACATCCCCACATCAAAAAATATATGGCTGAAAGTCTTTAATTTGGTTTAGTCTACAAAAAGCATTTTATTGTGCATGTAAAAAAAAAATGGTTCTGCAATTAAAGGATTAAATCCAAAAGAACTGGACAAGAGACGGTGGTTGCCTTTTCTTATAACAGCCACAAATACCTATTCTGTGACCCTTTGAAACTAGACTTGTGGTTTACATCTAAAAATTAAAAACGGCCGACAGATTGTCTTTAAATACGAAGTTTGGTTTGGACTAACAAACATGAAAATAAGATTAAGGAAAGGGATGGCCGGCACTCAGGATGACATCCAAAATAGTATTCCTTTATTATATACATGTACAGAGCTGTAAAACAGCCTATGCGTTTCGGATGTTAGTCCTTAGTCATGAAAATAAGATTGTAGACAGATAGGCTAATAAAATCTGTGGGTGCACGGGACTAGGCTACCATGCCATACCTCCCATCTTTAGAACTGGATAAAAAAGTGCACCTTGGGATGAAGAAGACATGCAGATCATGAAGCACCTTGCCAAAAAAGCTAAACTGAGCAATAATGCCCAACAGGAGGTGGGGGAGAACAATAATGTCCAATAAGGGATGGGGAAGAACAAGGGGTGTTGAGCAGGGGTGTATAATAACAGTGCTCAGTGAGAGTCAGGGGTAACAAAAGAGCCCAGTTGGGGGTGGGGGGGACAATAGTACACAGCCAGGGTTGGAACAGCAGGGGGTTGGGAGAAACAAGTGTCTGGCAGGAGGCAAGGTAGAAAAAAACAATATCTCCCAGTGGAGAAGACAATAGTTCCAATGGGCAGGAACAATAGTGCCCAGCCAGAGATGGGGTAGGATAATTGTGCCCAGCTGGGGATGGGGTAGGAAAATAGTGTCCAACAGGGGTGTTTAATAATAGTGCCCAGTGGGAGTTAGGGGTAACAAAAGAGCCCAGTTGGGGGTGGAAGAAAACAATAGTACCCAGCCAGGGTTGGAACAGCAGGGGGTTGGGAGAAACAACAGTGCCCTGCGGGAGGCAAGGTAAGAGAATAGTGCCCAGTCGTGGAAAACAATATCTCACAGTGGGGAAGACAATAGTGCCCAATGGGTAGAAACAATAGTTCCCAGCCAGGGATGAGGGAGGAAAATAGTGTCCAACAGGGGTGTTTAATAATAGTGTCCAGTGGGAGTTAAGGATAACAAAAGAATCCGGATGGGGGGGTGGGAGGAAACAAAAGTACCCAGCGGGGCGGAACAATAGTACCCAGCCAGTGTTGGAACAGCAGGGGGTTGGGAGAAACAACAGTGCCCTGTGGGAGGCAAGATAGAAAAATAGTGCCCAGCAGGGGGAAAACAATATCTCCTAGTGGGGAGGACAATAGTGCTTAGCGGGGAGTGGAAAAGAACAATAGTACCGGCAAGACAAAAGTGACCAATCAGGGATGGGGCAGGACAATAGTAACCAGCAGCAGATAAGGGGAGAACAATTTTGCTCAGCGGGGGTGGGGAAGAACAATAGTGTTCAGTGGAGGGGTGGGAAGAACCGTGCCAGTGGGATGTAGGAGTAAACATTGGTGTCAGTGGAGAACACCTACCTTGCACAGAAGTCTGTGTCCCTCACTGCTGCTCTCTCCTTCCTCATCCTGCTGCCAGACCTATGTTGACTTTGTTGGTCATGAGTTCACATAGAGCAGTGTGCTGGAACAAGCCTGGATCTGTGTTAAAATCTCAGGAAAGTCCCATGGAATCCGGGACAGCTGGGGGTATGTACCACGTAAAAGACATGCAGATGTATGCGTGTGGTAGTGGGGAATATATGGGTGCTCTGGCTGCTACCATAGTACCATGGGAGCTGCCTGACTGGAACTGTGATTTGATAAGTCTGCATTTGATGTTTGATTTTTTTTTGTTCTAATGTTATGTAACAAAATGGAGGGGTAGGTATATTTGTTAGTCCAAACCACACCTGTCATATAGGCTGCCACTGCTCATGGCATTGCTGGTTAGCAGGTCTCACTAATGGACAGCAACAATTGCGAGCTGTACTACACACCCTGGTGCAGAGACCCATCATTCTCCTGCATTCCCACATTTTGGCAAGTGTTAGCTCTTTAACATTTTGCAATCTGTTATTGAATTTGGCTGAGTGTGCAAACAGCTATTAATTTTCCTTTGGTGCACTGCAGTATTCCATCTTGGCTTCTGTACCAGGTACTCACTCTAGCTTATCTAAGTGTCATTTACTTAAAAAAAAAAATTACTGAGTGTCAATGACACTTTACAAACAGCATTCTTTGACCCACGAGTGTTTTTTTTACCCTTACAGCAATTCACGGGTCTGTACATGGTTTGAGATTGCAGGCTTTCACCTGTCAGTAGAGGTAATTCTGTTCCATGACATTAGAAATCCAATGTTTGATTAGTAAAAGTACCTGAAGGATCCCCTTCTTCCAAAGGGTCCATTGACAATAACAGTAATACTTGGCAGTCTGGAGGTAGACCAATAATATACGGTGGTTCTCAAAGAGAACAATTGTATTCTAATAAAAGCGCAGAAATACCAGATTTTACCAGCAGGTGATTCTGCAAGAGAATGGTGGAGCTATGTGCACTTGACACTCAGACATAGCAGGGCAGGACTCCCTTGTTACTACACTAAGTGGTTCCAAATAAAGGAATTGGCAAAAGAAATAAAACATGCACATTTAACTGGATATAAACGTACTTATCTCTAGTAATTTCTGTCTGGATTGGAGTTCCCCTTTCATAGTGGTTTTAACATATGACGAGGCATAGTAGTTCAGAGATTGTAAAAAATAATAATACAGCACTTTATGATGAGTTAATTTTGCATTGCAGAACTAAATAAAAACAATAGAATATCCTCAGTCCTCCATTTTACACGTTCTGAGAGTTCATCGATGACATTGATTTTGAAGTTACCATGTGATAGTTTACTGGTCCCATGTTGGCTTCCATGCCACACCTGGGATGAACAGTTCCCATGATAGAGGATCCATTCCAGAACCATCAAGCATGACTTCAATTATCATTAAACAAAATGGCTGAAAGCAACATGGCAGGCAAAGCAAAGATTCCCCGCTGTCGCAATTGAATGACCAATGCAGCCACTTCTTCTACCTGGAGCCTGCTGTTTAGTTTGCTGAGGGCAGCACCTATCAAGTAGGACCTTGGGCAGATCTGAAGGATAACTTCTGCCATTGACTGCAGAGATGAAAAGACCGGGAAAAAAAAATAGCATCCTTTTCTGCAGCATTTCTAGGTGGAGGAAGAATTACACAACTTTCCTGCTAAATTCAGCATCATCACCCTCGCCTGGAGTCATGGTGACGCCGATGGAGGGTCACAGCGATGATCAGCACCCGCCTTCATGCAATTTCATGTTAAAGGAGGCGGATAGAGTTTACTGGTAGGGGAAGTGCCTCCCTTTTATTACAGGTCCCAAGGGCATGCCATCATACGTGAAGTGATTCCCCTGTCTGATAAGAGGGGCAAAAGTTACAGTGAATGCCCCCGCTAAGATCCTTCAGCACGCCTTCCCGCACCAACATCTGTAGCAGCTTCCTCTCTTTGGTGACGTCATGCATCGGCTGTCTGTTCATTGAGTTCATACAAAGGTTACCGAAATAATGCAGAGGGATATCCGGCTGACTGAGGTCATATCCGAAGCCGGCTAAACTCACTTCATCACACAGGTGTGTGGCTAGGACCACAGCGATTGCACCGATAGTGGGGACATTCTAGACAGAGAAGACAAAGGTAAAGAGAATAATACAACAAAAGATTTTTTATGGTCTACATAATTATTTTATTTCATTACATGGTGACAGCATACTCAATGGCACTTTATAGAGAACCCTGAACCATTCACCCTGCCCTGAGGCAGCTTACCGTCTAATGCTGCTACCACCGTCCAATCTAATACTGGTACCACTGCCATACAGACAGGCAATCTAATGCCGGAACCACTGCCATACAGACAGGCAATCTAATGCCGGAACCACTGCCATACAGACAGGCAATCTAATGCCGGAACCACTGCCATACAGACAGGCAATCTAATGCCGGAACCACTGCCATACAGACAGGCAATCTAATGCCGGAACCACTGCCATACAGACAGGCAATCTAATGCCGGAACCACTGCCATACAAACAGGAAATCTAATGCCGGAACCACTGCCATACAGACAGGCAATCTAATGCTGGAACCACTGCCATACAGACAATATAAGTGCCACTGCCAAAAAGCCAATCTAATGCTAATAAAATGAAGAAATGGTCACAAGTGTATCAGACAAACACAGGACAAGCAGTGTCATGACATGTTTTACAAGCGATAGCTTGCTTGTTCACAACAAAAGTAGCATACACTAAGCAGGCTGTTTAAGGAGTAACCCCTAATCAGGCACACCCAAAACCACCTGCTTAGGATTACGCTGAATGCAAAAAACATAGGGGTTACTCCTTAAACAGCCTGCTTAGTGTATGCTACGTTTGTTGTGAACAAGCAAGCTATCGCTTGTGAAACATGTCAACTGCCTGTCCTGTGTTTGTCTGATACACTTGTGACAATAAAGGTACATCAAGCAAGTATTTTGGAAATTCAGAGTGCAACCATTTCTTCATTTTATTCACATTGGACGGTGGTGAGCCGGGGTCTGCGCCTGTCACCCATTTGCACCTGAAGATTTGCCTGGAGCGGTGTGGGCTCTTCTTTTGGTTCCTGCTAGACAATCTAATGCTACCTGCACTATAATACAGACAATCTAATCCTACCTGCCTATAATACAGACAATCTAATCCTACCTGCACTATAACACAGACAATATAATGTTGCTATCACTGTCATACAATCTAATACTGTTACCACTGCCATATAGGCCACCTAATGCTGCTATCACCACTATCCAGCCAATCTAATGCTGCTACCACGGCCATACAGACAGGCAAACTAATGTTGCTTTTAGTGTCATACAATCTAATGCTGCTACCACCACTATACAGCCAATTTAATGCCACTACTACTGTCATACAGCATGATGCCAGTATCACTGTCATATAGCCAGTCTAATGTTGCTACCACTGTCATAAAACCAATCTAATAGTGCTACCACCATCATAAGACAATCCAATGCTTCTACTGATTCTATACAGTCAATTTAATGCTGCTATGTCCGTCATGAAGTCAATTTAATGCCGCAGCCACTGTCACATAGGCTAAGGATGCTTTTGCCCTCATACAGACAATCAAATTCTGCTACCACTGTCATGCAATCTAATACTACTACTACAGGCATACCAACAAGCTAACCCTTATACACTTCATATGTTACAGGTACTTTTTATAATATTGCACATACTGTAAATTAAATGTGTTTGCCTTTAATAGAAATTAGGCAGGTAGCTATTGCTAAACTCCCATTGAAAATGCTAGATGACTGGATGTTACTGGCCTTAAACTATTTTGAATCACTGCACTGCAGCACGCATACTGCCAGCATAGTCACATCCTCCGATCTGCATATTTGTTGAGTCACTGATTTCTTTGCTGGCCCAAACGCTGCAAGACCTCACTTGCTAGTAAGGGAACAGTAAGGTGTTGCTGGTCCTTAATGAGAAAAAGCAATGCTGCAAGAGAAGGTAAAGATTTCCACCTATAAGTGGATTCCTGGATAAGCGCAGTATAGCACCTGCATCTTTGCATGCACTATAAAAGCATAAAGCACATCAGCCCTTACTACGCAAAAACCAGAAGACTTCTACCCGTGGTAGAAGTCACAACCCTTGTTCTGCTACAAAAATTGTGTTTTTTGGACTCTTGACTCCTGGCCTGTACCCTGGACTTCTGCTACTTTGCTGCCTGTCCTGACTCCAAGTTGTCTCCGTCTTTGGATTTAAACTTTGTACTTGTTTATTGGTTCCACAACCCTCTAGCATCAACTTCTGGATATCCTCCAACTACGTTTTTCTCCTTGAACTGGGATGACAAACTAACTCCCCAACTCTAGCAGAGGTCCTCACACTAGGACTGTCCTCTTTTATGAAATGTTCTTCAATTCCACCATTGTATCTGTGAAACCTTCTTTTCCTATTTCAGTAAAAGACTGTAGACCTTTGGATTTGTTCTCTCTTCTTTCCCAGTCAGACTTGTAGTTCCATGACAATAGAAGTGCAGAGGTTACCTTTCCTTGATCTAGATTCCTACTCTGAGAATGACAGAAATGCAGCACAAGGGCAAGGCAAATCAGGTCATTCATCAGTAGCATAGATCAAAGTACTATAAACAATGATCTACAATAATGATTTACAATTACTATATAGTTATGTTATATTGATGCTTTTACAACCTCAGAGGACGTACCTTGTTCCAGCCCCACCACTTCCACCTGGGAGGAAGGAACTGAAGGATATCCATTGCCGTCTCCTTCACGATAAGAGGATTAAGAATGCGAAACTGATGGGGCTTCAGCGGGAGTTTCTCTGTCACACTCTTCCAGAAGAACAATCTGTTCCATGCAGACTGAAAAACAAAGGAAAAACATGAATAAAGAAAAATACAAGGATACACTAAGGGATGGCCCCTGGCGCTCAGACCTGTATAGCGTGAATGTTGTACATTTATGGTTTTGTACTTGCTGCGAGCTGCGTGCAGGCAGCCATAATAGTGAATGGAAGCTGAGTCTGCTCACTTTCATAGCCGAGTCTGACAGGTATGCAGTGATGGGTCCACAGCCCCCAATACAGAGCCCATACATCCAGGTCCATGTACTTATCCCTGTCTACCTGTCAATGTCAGCAGTGCGGGGAAGTCTGTACAGCCAATGGACTTTCATTCATTAAAGTATTTTTTAAAGAGGAGCTCCAGCCCCCCCCCCCCCGCCCCCAAATCTACAAATACTGTAGCTGCTGACTTTTAATATTAGAGCACTTACCTATCCAGGCATACAGTTGTGTCCTCACCCGAGCCGATTCTTCTATCGACTATTGGGTGCTGGCGCCGCCATCCTGAGTAAGGGAAACCGGCAGTGAAGCCTTGTAGCTTCCATAGTGTTGTGCATGCATGTGTATATCTGAGATGAGGGTGGGGAATGACGATATTGTTCCTTATTTACTTTTTTGGTAATCGTTAAAGATATATATATCACTCTGCCACAAACGTTGGGTGAGAGAAATAATCCTAGCACCGTAGCTCACAGTTAACGTTAAACTGACAAGCAGTAAAGGCTTTTAAAGTGTGACCTAGATGTTTGGGTACCAACGTTTTTTGCTTCATCAGCTGCATAGGCAATTTTAAGACTTGACATGTTTGGTATCTATTTACTCAACGCAACCCCCATCTTTTATAATTTACTAAAAATTTGGTATTTTAATATGTGTGTGTTTACACGAAAATTAATTTTATTATATATTTTTTTCCTGAAAATATGCATTTGATAAACAGTTTTGCAAATAGTGTGCAACATAAAAATGCAACTACTATCTTTTAATTGTACAGGCCCTTTACATGCAGAAAATATATAATGTTCTAACGGTTTAAGTAATTTCCTGTTTCAATGTTTTTGAAACAGGAAATTACAGTTTGTTCTGCACTCCTGTGACCCATTTTTAGCAGACAACAGGCTGAAGCCTGCTGTTGGCTGACTTTACAGAGCCAGTCCAGGTTCGGGAAGGAGTGTGACAATATGGTTGGGATCTGCCCATATGCCTGGACCTGCACCTGCACCCATCAAGGCAAATATAATTGTGAAATAAAAAGAAAACCCATAAGGCTAAGACAAAAAGCTGAGACAGTCACAGAGGACACTGCATCCTTTCCAGAAGTTATTAATGTTTTACTCTTAATGACTAAAGTTTAGTCTCTGAGTATGTATGTGTTATGCCCCGTACACACGGTCGGACATTGATCGGACATTCCGACAACAAAATCCTAGGATTTTTTCCAACGGATGTTGGCTCAAACTTGTCTTGCATACACGCGGTTACACAAAGTTGTCGGAAAATCCGATCTTTCTGAACATGGTGACGTAAAACACGTACGTCGGGACTATAAAAGGGGCAGTGGCCAATAGCTTTCATCTATTTATTTATTCTGAGCATGCGTGGCACTTTGTCCGTCGGATTTGTGTACACATGATCGGAATTTCCGACAACGGATTTTGTTGTCGGAAAATTTTATATCCTGCTCTCAAACTTTGTGTGTCGGAAAATCCGATGGAAAATGTGTGATGGAGCCTACACACGATCGGAATTTCCAACAACAAGGTCCTATCACACATTTTCCGTCGGAAAATCCGACCGTGTGTACGGGGCATTAGTGTGTATGGAAGTGGGCTCTGGCATGAGTATAAGTCTTATACATTTAGAGGGGTAGCATCTAAAGCCACTGTGCAAAAGTTGGGAGTGGGTCAGCAGTTTTACTCCCCACAAGCCAGTGGGAAAATTAAAAGGTATAATACTACTTTGAAAAATTAATTTACAGGAATGAAAAGGACTGTTCTACTGTGTTTAGAGGTTAAATCCTTCAGGGACACACCTAAAAAGAATTTGAACTTTTACTTTTAGATAAGCACCAAATAGTGAACTTTGATTTTATATTTCATTTGCATAGATCTTTAACTGAATCTTTAACTTGGATGTTCCCAAGTGTTTCTTTTTATTGACAGATCTTGAGCTAAGGACACTTATTGCTACTTCAGTCCTGGAGACTGGGGAGTGGTCAAGCAGCACCATGCCGAGTTTCTGGAGCCTCCTTGGTACAGACCCTTCCAGGTATTGCTGACACTAGCAGCCATTAAGCTTAAGGATGAGTCACTCGGATCCACATCTCATTGCAAAAAAGGTTTTATGATTTCCATTAGCTGGGATACCAGCCATGGAGGAGTCACTGTTCGATGAGAAAGCCACTTCCTAAACCAGATGGAGCCTTTCATTAAGGAGTTGTCCAAAATATTTAGAGACAAGGTTCTGTGTCACTATATGCCCACATCCAAAATATCATACCAAAACTTATAGAAAAGGACTTTAAAGGGCATATAGATCTTGGCACTAGGTGAAAAAATCTGTCATAAAAACATAATATTTATTATATAAATGTTAAAAGTGCATAGAACACCACATCCTATGCTAAAACATTGGGTTGACATATGTTTTACACATGACTATGAGATGAGAAGAAACACATTTCACATGTCAGCTCAACACATTTTGAGTAATCTTCATCAGGAAGAGATGTGGACTAAGTCCATGCAGTAGAACCCGATCATTTAAAAACAAAGGGTATATGTATTTCCTGAAGACCAATGAACGTGGACCATCATTTCCAGAAGGAAGCACATATGAGAGATGAAAATTCGAAGAGTACCCAGATCTTGCACAAGGGACACCATAGATATCCGCCATGCCCAAAGGGGACTACTGTATTTGACTCCAACTTTACAAAGAACAGCTGACAATTCACATGGGATCTGAAAAGAGGAAAAAACTACAGGCTCCAGGGTAGTATCACAAACGTGTCGCCTATTCTGCACCAAGTTCAATGTCCAACAGGTCTCTGGTACATGGTGCCAAGAACTATATGCCCTTTAACCATTTGCCGCCCGCCATATAGCAGAATGACGGCGGCAAAGTGGTTTCAATACCCTGACTGGGCGTCATATGACGTCCTCAGGATATTAAGCCGCTGCGCGTCTCACGGCTGATCACGATGTAAATAGGAAGAGTCGGTGATCGGCTTTTCCTCACTCGCATCTGACAGACGCGAGTAGAGGAGAGCCGATCGGCTGCTCTCCTGACAGGGGGGCCTCTGCTGATTGTTTATCAGCACAGCCCCCCCTCGGATCCTGCCCAGGACCACCATCATGCCGCCCAAGACCACCAGGATGGCCATCCACACTGGACCACCAGATATGCCCCCCCTAGACCCCCAGGGAAATACTAATCTGTACCCAGGCAGCTGCCAATCAATGCCCAGGCAGCTGCCAATCAGTGCCCACTCACAATGCCTACCACTGCCAGTGCCACCAGGGATGCCTATCAGTGCTTCATATCAGTGCCCATCAGTGCCACGTATCAATGCCCATCAGTGCCACCTATCAGTGCCCAGCAGAGCCGCCTATCAGTGCCCATCAGTGCCGCCTATCAGTGCCACCCATAAGAACCAATCTTTGCAGCCTTTCAGTGCCACCCATGAGTGCCCATCAGTGCCGCCTATCAATGCCCATCAGTGCTGCATATCAGTGCCACCCATCAGTGCTGCCTACCAGTGCCCGTCAGTGCCTGCTCATTGGTGCCACCTCATCAGTGCCGCCTTATCAGTGCCTGTCAGTGCTGTCTTATCAGTGCCCATCAGTGAAAGAGAAAACTTACTTATTTACAAATTTTATAACAGAAACAAAAGCAAAACTTTTATTTTTTTCAAAATTTTCTTTTATTTGTTTAGCAAAAAATAAAAACCGCAGAGGTGATCAAATACCACCAAAAGAAAGCTCTATTTGTGGGAACGAAATGATAAAAATTTAGTTTAGGTACAGTGATGGATGACCGCGCAATTGTCATTCAAACTGCGACAGCACTGAAAGCTGAAAATTGGTCTGGGCAGGACGGTGTATAAGTGCCTGGTATTGAAGTGGTTCAATTCCTATGCTATGAGTTTTGGCAGTTTTGGTATCATTAACATAATTTTTGCTTATGTGCTGCCTTTTGGCAGTGTTGTCCTGGCAATCTGTGTTTCATCTGCTTCTACAATGAGTCTAGGCCTTCCTTTGTGTGAAGAATGGATTTTTTTTATTTTCTGGTTTCCTTTGCCATCTATTGCTAAAGCTCCATGGATCCACAATGCTTTGGTGCTACTACACAGTGCTATTGAACTGCTCGGTGTGTGTCCATTATCCTGTAACTGTTTTTGGGGGACCGTCCCTAATTGTAATTTCCTTTCGTGACTTTGTAAACTGATTTCTTTTCCAGGGGAAGTTTGAGAAGAACACTTCCCGTCCTTGGAAACATCATAATATTAGCCTTACATTAGCAGGATTCCTGCATCTGGCTGGTCTTACTTTAAATTGTGTTTTGGTATTTACTGTTGTAACAGTTGCTGTAAAGGTGTAACGGTCACACAAAGTTTTCCGTAGTAGCAACAGCTACAAGTTCAGGTTGGGACAGGTACCTGCCGAAGGAGGTCGAATTTCTGGTTAGGAAGAAAGCCTTGAAATGCTTTTTTAAATGCCATTAATAACGATGACAAGGGGGGGGTCTCCCTTACTTTGCTAACATGCCCTTGACATGAAGGTTATTAAATGTCATGGTATCCCATTAACTTTTAAAATGTTTAGTTCCCATTGGTACTTCTTGTGTGGTAGGAGCGCCTTATGGCCATACACCATGTGATCAGCTGATCATATGTAAACAGACTTGCCGGTTATCGACAGTCCTTTCTTCCCATGCTGTGTCTGTGTGAGGAAAGGAGAGCCGTTAACCAGCAAGGCTGTGAGTACATTGTTTATAATGATAATTCGAGCACTGATGAGTGAAAATGCTCCAAAACACCTCCCTCCCTCGCTTAAAAAAAAAAAAAAAAAAAACGCATGTGGGAATGCGAGTTCCCGCTATGCAGATATGTGAAAGCACATGAATGCTTTATTGGTGCATAGGGGAGCTGGAATTTAGAAAAAAAAGTGAACTTTAATGTAAAAGATTTATATTTGGGAGGTATTATGCCGCGTACACACGAGCGGACTTCTCGTCGGACTGTACTCCGAAGGACTTTTCAACGGAGTTCTGACGAAACGCACTTGCCTACACACAATCCCACCAAAGCCCGATCGTTTTGAACGCGATGACGTAAAGGAAGTTCAATAGCCAGTAGCCAATAGCTGCCCTTGCGTCGTTTTCGGTCCGTCGGACTAGCATACAGACGATCATTTTTTTCGATAGGAATCGAGTCCGTCGGAAAGATTTGAAACATGTTTTATTTCTAAGGTCCGTCAGAATTTTTGACAGAAAAGGTCCGTTGAAGCCCACACACGATCGAAATGTCCGATGGATTCGTTCCGTCGGACCTTTTCTGACGGAAAGTCCGCTCATGTGTACGCGGCATTACATGGCAATACTAATACACCGTATCTGCACTTGGAAAAAGAAAATAATCAATCAATATTCACCAATCTAATAATAGCAGCCAGCAAAAAAAAGTTAATTTGATCTTGCCCTACATACAAAAATAGGCACAATTATGCAGCGCTAAGTAACATGATATGGTCCATGAGCATTTTGGTGGAACATGAATCTCTTCATATTTATATGCAGAGTAGAGGAAACACCGACACCAACTACAGAGGTGATATATACAGAGGGGAAAGGAATTATTTGATCCCCCTGCAGATTTTGTAAGTTTGCCCACTTACAAAGAAATGAAGAGTCTATAATTGTTATCATAGGTTTACTTCAACCACTTACTTACTGGGCCCCTTCCTGCGCAGGTCAATTTTCAGCATTCAGCACTCTCACACTTTGAATGACAAAAGCGCTGTCATGCAACACTCCCAAATTACTTTTTTATATTTTTTTTCACAAAAATTAAGCATTCTTTTGGTGGGTTTTTTATTTTTTGCTAAACATACAAAAAAAGGAACGAAAATTTGGGGGGAAAAAACAAAACGTTTTTCATATTTTGTTATAAAATTTTGCAAACAGGTAATTTTTCTCCTTTACCGATGAGATGCCACTGATGGGCACTGATGAGGTGGCACTGATAGGATGCACTGATGGGCACTGATCAGCAGGCATTGTTGAGGCTGCACTGATGGGCACTGATAGGCGGAACGGAGAGGTGGCACTGATCAAAAGGGATTGATGATGAGGCACCGATGGGCACTGATCAGCAGGCACTGTTGAGGCTGCACTGATGGGCACTAATAGGCGGCACGGAGAGGTGGCACTGATAGGCGGCACTGATCAAAAGGGAATGATGATGAGGCACCGATTGGCAGCACTGATGGGCACTGATAGGGGGGACTGGTGGGCACTGATTTGCAGCACTGGAGGGCACTGATTTGCAGTACTGGAGGGCACTGATTTGCAGTACTGGAGGGCACTGATTTGCAGTACTGGAGGGCACTGATTTGCAACACCGGTGATCGCGCTAACAGCATGAAGAAAGAAAAAAGCCAGAAACTGGCTTCTGTTTACTTCCGTTATCAGTTGTCATTGGCTGACAGCTGATCACTTGGTAAATGGCCCGCTGTGATTGGCCCTTTGCCCTGCTCTGTGATCAGCTGAGTCCCAAGGACTCGGCTGTCCTGTTAGTACACAACAGCTCAGCGGGGGAGATCGTTGAACTAACCTTGCATGGTTAGTACAGCGGCTCCTGACCGGAGCTGTCAGTTTTCTTTTCGTGCAACCCCGCAAAAAAAACGGTAGCATGTACCCGGCTTTACTATGTCTGCAGGGTAATTTCTCTGCTTTCTAATCTTTGCTTTTACTTTGTAACTTTTCTCTCCTAAATAAACTTTCAAAGCCTTATCAAGGATCCTCATCTAGAGTAAATTTGTACTTTAAGACTGAACATAGCTAAATAAACAATAGAAATACACAGTTTAGTTGTTTGAGTTGATTCACATTGCACTACCAGGAGGATGACATCACTTTCTCTGTTAAAGTGATACTAAAGGTGTTTTTTTTTTTTTTAATAAAATAAAAAGATGTTATACTTAACTGTTCTGTGCAACAATATCCTCTTTTTTGGCAGTCCCCCACTGGTTCTTTCCCCTCCTTCTTCCTCCAGGTGTCTCCATAGCAAGCCAAATGCTAATGGGGCACCTGTGTGTGCATGCTCCTGAGCTGTGTGCGTCCATAGACACACACACAGCCTTGTTAAGCCTCGCCCCTGCTCCCTCCTCACAAGTGTATGACAGCAGCAGGAGCCAATGGCTCCCACAGTGTCTCCTGTGATACCAGCGAGTGAGGGGAGCGGTGCTGCAGCCGGAACAGTGCTGGAGCGGTAACAGAAGTCAGGTATGTGTTTAGGAGGAGAGTGGCCGACAAGTTGAGGGGAGTTTTTTTACCTTAATGTAGAAAATGCATTAAAATAGGACTATGGGCAAACTTTTTTCTTGTATAGAGTAATGAAGGGTTATAACCCCTCAGTTTATTTTTTGCCACCTGCGCCCCATTGGGGAGATTTACCTTCACTTCCTGCCCCATAGCCAAAACAGGAAGTGAGATAAAATACCTTCAAATTAAGGGAATTTCTTGGGGACCCCCAGGTCACCAGGACTAATGGCCCTATTGGGCCATTAGTTCTGGTGAGTTTTTCGTTCATTAGTTCATACTAATTAGTTTATTCGTTTTTTTCCCTCTATTACTTTTATGGGGACAACCAAAAATTAGGGTTTTCTTTTACTTTCACTTTCGGTGATAAAGGTAAACAGGACAAATAGAGAGGATGAATCTCCCTAACAGGGGTAAAGGTAGCACTAAAAACCTAATAGGCGTTCTAATCCCTCTCCACTCTATCCAAAACTAAAAAAAAAAAGTTTTGCCTTTAGTTATACTTTAAGGTAAAAAAAACAAAAAACATTTTGACCTTAAAACCACTTGTGCAACCAAATATGTAAAACCCACATTTCATATTTCTGACATATGCCTGCTCTACCATGTACTTGTATGAGAAAATATTCTCTTCTCTTTGTTTTGCTTCCTATGTGTGAAATCCCTGTCACCCCCTTTTGCTTTCCTATTAAAAACTAACCACACTAGGTACGAGAGCACAGTGTGGTCAGTTCTCTAGCTGTGCTGGGAACTCAGTCTGCTCTTCTTCAATGATCAGACTTGTCCTGGCACACCCCACCTGCACAGCTATTTACTGGGAAGACCAGTGTTTCTGCTGTTTCTCCTCCCTGAGCTCCCCATGCAGCTGAGAACAAAGGGTATGTGATCAATTATAAAAAAGGAGAAAGGTATTATGTTTTATTTTATATCTATACACAAATGTTCTGCCTTTCATTACTATTTTAAACTGGAAGGGTTGTTTTGCAAGGTGAGGTTTTACATATACTTTAAGGGCTTCTTCCTCACAGCATGTCTTTATGACTGAACCCTGAGGAAGTAGTGCATCGTGGCTCAGAATCATCTGATTTATTTCCTTTCTTTATAATGGACTGGCTTCTTTTTTTTTTTTAAATAAATCACAAATCTAAACTACTGGGGCATACTGGTAACTTTAAATTGGACCTGTGACCTCTAGCACCCACTAATGACCTAGATGCATGTATGCTATGTTGATATTTCGTTGAAGATGTTCCCCATCACTTTCTGTCCTGGTGATAATGGAAGTGAATGAAAATTTCCAACTCGGACACACCCAGTGATAAAAACATGACCCTAGTTCTAACCCATTTCTTTTGTACCTCTGACTAGAGTGACTTGGAGCTTTCACAGGCCTGTGGTTCCAGCTGATCATAGCAGAGTGGAAGCAAAGGAAATATAAGTATGTCCATGCCAGTGTTGTTTTCATCAGCGGCATCCTTACAGTGATGAAAACAAAACTAAAAAGTACAGCACATTTTTGTCCACTGATGAAAACTATGACGAAAATCAAATCCGTTTTCGTTAAGTAATAAAAACGGGACAAAAATGGCAAGAAGGGACGTTTCCCCTCATGAACTACTGTATTTATCGGCGTATAACACAGTGCATGCATGTTTTACGCCGATATTCGTTTTTACTAACGGGGGCGGGGATTGGGCGGTCTGCCCTGGGTGCCACACATTGGGGGGGGGGGGGGGGGGTTGGTGCCAGGCCGGCCGCCCCACCTTTCCTGGCCCCGGGACAGCACTGCCAGCATAGTCTTAGGAAAAAATCACTTCCAGCCCCTTCTCCTACACCGCTCCTCTTGTGTCACTCTCATTGTAAAACGAAGCTTGTAAATACCAAAATTGCTCCACTCTTGTCGGCTGCTCTCCTCCTCCTGCTCCTCTAAGTGTTGATTTAGATTGGAGGAGGAGAGCGGTCACATGACTATCCATGAAACAAAAGAACGAAGCTATTGAGGTATTTAGAGACTTTGATTTACAATGAGTGACACAGGAGGAGTAGTGTATTAGAAAGGGGTGGCAGTGATTTATTCTAATTTAGAGTATGCTGCCAGAGCTGTCTCAGGAGACTGGGGGTCTCCTGGGAGTGCAGGGGGGCTGTGTATTGTGCAGAGGGGGGGGGCTGTGTATTGTGGGGGCTGGGTACTGTCAGAGGGTGGGGGCTGTGTATTCTGGGGGGGGTGTACTGTGCAGAGGGTGGGGGGCTGTGTATTGTGGGAGGGTGTACTGTGCAGAGGGTGGGGGGCTGTGTATTGTGGGGGGCTGAACTGTCTCCACTAGTTATATGGAAAAAAACAAACAAAAAATGTGCAGAGGGTGGGGGGGCTGTGTATTGTGGGGGCTGTGTACTGTGCAGAGGGTGGGGGATGTGTATTGTGGGGGGCTGTATACTGTGCACGTTCGATTTTAGTTGACTAAAATTATTTTATTCAAATAAAATGTACTGGAGATTTTAGTCAACTAAAATACGATTACTAAAATGGGACCAAAACTAAAATGGCATTTTAGTCAAAGACTATGACTAAAACTAAAACACTTGCAGAACACTAAAATTGGACTAAGGACTAAAATGGCATTTTAGTTTAAGACTAAAACTAAATTTAAATGTGCTGCCAAAATTAACACTGGTCCATGCAGGGCAATGCAACAAGGTCACTTAAAAAGACCCCATCACCACATCCACCCCATCACTAAACACAGTGAAGTTGATTTACTAAAACTGGAGAGTGCAAAATCTGGTGCAGCTCTGCATAGAAATCAATCAACTTCCAGGTTTTATTGTCAAAGCAAGCTGAAGTTAGAAGATGATTGGCTACCATTTACGACTGCACCAGATTTTGCACTCTCCGGATTTAGTAAATATACCCCAGTATGACAATCTACAACCCCAATTAAAATCTAAAAATGCAAGGTAAAGCTCTATCATGCAACGAAGAAGCCATATCTGAACATGCCCATGTTCCAGAAATGCCACCCCCTTCTCTGGGCCAAAGCTCATTTAAAATGGTCTGTTGCAAAGTGGAAAACTGTTCTTTGGTCAGACAAAGCTAAATTTGACCTTTTTCTTTTTTGGCAACCATGTGTGGCCGGTCCTGAATAAAGAGGAGAGGGGCCTTATGGCTTGTTATCAACGCTCAGTTCAAAAACCAGCATCTCTGATGGTATGGGAGTCCATTAGTGCGTATGAAATGGGCAGCTTGCACAACTGGAAAGGTACCATCAATGCTGAAAGATATATCCAGGCTTTAGAGTAGCGTATGCTCCCATCCACACAACGTCTTTTTCAGGGAAGGCCTTGCATATTTCAGCAGGACAACGCTAAACTGCACACAGGCAGCCCGAGTTACAAACATCCAACTTACATACTACTCATACTTACAAGAAGAGGGAGACAACAGGAAGTCAGAGGAAATCTACCCCTAGGAAGGAAAATTCATGGGAAAAAGGTGTCTCCACTGAAGCTTTATCACCAATCCTGGTTTCCACGATAGCCCAAAATTTTCAAAATCTACCCCTAGGAAGGGAAATTCACTCCTGTAATGCCGTGTACACACGGACTTTTCAGCAACAAAAGTCCGACAGCCTGTTCGATAGACTTTCGACGGACTTTTGGCGGACTTCTGACAGACTTTTTAACGAACGGACTTGCCTACACACGATCACACCAAAGTCCGACGGATTCGTAAGTGATGACGTACGACCGGACTAAAATAAGGAAGTTGATAGCCAGTAGCCAATAGCTGCCCTAGCGTCGGTTTTTGCCTGTCGGACTAGCATACAGATGAGCGGATTTCTGGGTCCGGCGGAGTTATGACATAAAGATTTGAAGCATGTTCCAAATCTAAAGTCCATCAGATTTGCGACTTAGAAAAGTCCGCTGAAGGTCCGGTAAAGCCCACACACGATCGGATTGTCCGCCGGATTTGGTCCGTCGGCCCAGTCCGGTCGAAAAGTCCGACCGTGTTTGCGCTGCATAAGTTATCATGGGAAAAAGGTGTCTCCACTGAAGCTTTACCAGCAATCCTGGTTTCCACGACAGCCCAAAATTTTTAAAATCCAATTGTCACAGGGTCAGAAAGTGAGGTGAAAGCTTCTGAACAGGGGCACAGACAGCAAAACAAACTTACAGGGTTGTTAACCCTTCCCTATGCTATCCAAAAAATGTAAAAAAATATTTTTTGGGCTGGAGTTATACCTAAAAAATGTACCTGTTCCAACTTGCATACAAACTCAACTTAAGAACAAACCTGCAGAAACTATCTTGTTTGTAACCTGGGGACGGTCTGTACTGCATTCTTTGACACCAGCATGGCTTCATAGTAGAAGAGTCTAGGTTCTTAATTGGCCTGCCTGCGGTCCAGACCTTTTACCAATTGAAAATATTTGGGGCATCTTGAAATGGGAAAATACAACAAAGACCCAGAACTGTTTTCTATTGTGAATAAAATATAGGTTTACTACTACGTATGTCAAAAGAGTGAACCTTTAATCACAATCTGATGGCTGCAGTATCAGCCATCAGTTTGTGTGGGTTTTGTTTAGCCGACTCCTGGCCTAAAAGTGAAAGTGACGCGGCAGCTCCATAGCTGCTGATCACTTTCACAGAGCCGGCAGTGCAGTGCCATACCCCAGCCCATCCCCCCCCCCCCCCGGCTGGCGGCCCGCTCCCCACAGAGTGATTGCTGTGATGCAAGTGATGTCACTTCCGGATTCAGATCCATCATTTCCTGGCCAGTACAGCCAGGGGACACATCTAACCAAGCCGGTCTGTGCTTGGTTAGATGGGTTGAAGGGCAGGGGAGACATTGGATGTCTATTAGACCTCTATTGTCTTCATAAAGAGTACTGGTCACCTGCCTAATGCTATCACATAGGGGTTTATTAAACCCTTGTCATAGTAATCAAGTAAAAATAAATTAAAAGTTAAAAGAAAAAAGTAAAAAAAAATTCAATTGTAATTAAAAAAAAAAATATATATATATTTTTTTTAATTGCCAAAACCCCTGTTGCCCCGTACACCTGCGCAAACGCAAGCCCAGGCTGTGCACGTATGTAAACCGCGGTCGCACCAAACATGTGATATATCGCCACGAACGTCAGAGTGAGAACAATAATTCTAGCACAAAAGTTCCTAGCTAACTCTAAACTGATGAACTGTAAAGTCTTTTGAAATGTCACCTATGGTGATCTTTGGGCACCATAGTTTTTGGCGATATCGCGGGCCCATGTAATTTTTAAGACATGGAATGTTTGGGATCTATTTACTCAAAGCAACCTCATCTTTTATATTTTAACCAAAAATGGGTATTCTATGGTGTGTTTTTGCACTAAAATTAATTTCATTATATTTTTTCCTGAAAATTTGCATTTAAGAAACAGATGCGCCAAAATCATGTGGCATAAACATTTTATTACCCTTTTATTCTACAGGGCCTCTGCTTTCAGAAAATAATGTTCTGGGGGTTTAAGTAATGTAATGGCAAAAATTAAGATTTTTACATTAAAAAAAAAATTGCTCTGGAGCCAAACTTCATATAGGCATACTCACAGAAGTGGTGCCCCTACTGCAAAGATATCAGTCCTACAATGCTGGTAGAAGATCAACACTTCCCGGAGCATCAGATGGTGGGACTTCCAGGCCGCAGGTCACCTGATGCAGTCCCACTTTATTATTAGGAGACCCACCTCCCCTACCCTGATCCTCCGCAGTAATATGGGCATGGATAACTCACTGGTGCTGGGTGTACAAGTTTGGCACATAAAATAAAAATGTGCTTTGCAAGAAAAGAAAAATGGGAAGTGTCACCCACACAGCTCTGTGGCACAATTTCAAAGGAGGAAATGCTATTTATAAGACACCCATTACACCAACCTTATTTTCAGAACAAAAATAATATATATTTAGAATCACAGCAAGCATATGACTAAATCACTTGCTGTGCTTACTTAATCCTGTCTAAATGCACCTGCAAGCTCAACAGCAGCTTTGAGAAAATATTTATCACTGCAAAGGCTAAAGCTGACGTTTATGCTGCATACATTTTGCCTTCCCTGGATCTCCCCTCCTTAGCCATTTTTTTTTCTTAATAGAGGGGAAGGATAGGAACCCCTGTTGGGCAGGACAGGAAGTGAGGGAAAATCTTTAAGGGCTTACTGTATTCACACTAGTTATACTCTCTAACGAGTGACCTACATTTGTATCACTCTTTAGAAAGTATTTGACAGGTGATGAGGAGGCGCTGCATCGCCTTCCCACCACCTGCTTTAACCTCTTGCACTAGCTCGCCGCAAACCCGCGTACGGGGGCGATTGTAGAGTGGCCCCATTCACTTCAGCGATAGGGGATATAATTCCTGCCGCAGCATGTGCACACCCCTGGCCTCTGTAGCTAAATAAGGTAGCTGTTGGGGGTTTTAAAAGTACAGCTCAACCGCAGGGTTTTACTGCCCCCGACCGCTACTGTAAACAAGCCCTAACAGGGACAGAGACGGCATTAAAAATCTGACAGGGGTTCTAGCCTTCCCCTACATTACTATAAAAAAGCATTTTTATTTCTGTCTGTTTTTCAATTTGAGATTTCTCTCACTTCCTGTCTGGTGAAACTGTTGTCAGCAGGACAGGAAGTGATGGGAAATCTCTCTAATGGAGTTCTGGACAGAAGTACAGCAGACAGCAGATTCTAATGCTGGCCATACACTATATGAAAAATCGTCCGAAATTCCATCATTTAGACAGTTAGTTCGTTTTTTGGCCAGTTAATGGGCACAAAATCGATAATCGTTGGGACATTTTTGAGCCGAAAAATTTTCTGCCAAATGAACGATAACTTGAAAGTTATCATTTATATGGATTAGTTATATGGAAAAAAAACAAACAAAAAATGCATTCATTTATGTCTACTGAACGATTTATCATTCATTACATGATGGCACTATCGTTTGTGCTCACGGCCAAAGGTTCGTTTTTCGAAAATGGGTTTAGCCGATTTTTCGTATAGTGTATGGCCAGCATAACTTTCCCACACACTATCCAAAACAAAGATGAAAACTAAACTTTTTTTGTAGCAGGGAAGTAGGGAATAGTTATAACCCCAGTCACATGTTGAAGATTTCCCTTCATTTCCTGTTTCAGAGACACAACAGAAGTGAGGAGATTTCTCTGGAGTTGAAGTGATTGTTATTTTTTTTTTTTTAAAACATGAGACTTTACAATCATAATATGCTTGCCTCCTCTGTGCAGTTGGTTTTGCACAGGGCAGCCTGGATCCTCCTCTTCTCGGGTCCCTCTTCCCTGCTCTTGGCACCTCCCTCCTGTCCATTGCCCCTAGAGCAAGGAGCTAGCTCAGGGGGCACCCGAACAAAGCTGCAGCTATGTGTGTCCATTCAGACACAGAGCTGCCTTCGGCCCCATCCCCTCTCTCTCTTGATTGGCTAACTGACTTTGATTGACAGCAGCAGGAGCCAATAGGGCTACTGCTGTGTCTCAGCCAATCGGGAGGGGAGTCCCAGACGGCCGAGGGACTAGTGTGGACTTAGGGGGTTAGGGGGTGCTGGGGAGGGTGCTGCACAAAGAATGCTTTTTATCTTGATGCATAGAATGCATTAAGATAAAAAACCTTCTGCCTTTACAACCCCTTTAAAGTGTCATTAAACCCACATCATTAAAAACTATCAATAAATGGTGTATTACATGCTGTCCATACTCAGTCACTATGGGATTCGTTTTCTGTATTCTGCAAAAAACCTGGTTGATCCTGCTGTTCTCTGTCTCCCCCTCCTGTCCATGTCCCCCACTGCAGTTGGGGATTTTGCAGAGTAGTGTTGGCAGCCCTGCACATGCTCAGTTTTCAGTGAGTTTCTATGCTGAGCATTTAATCCCTATCACGTCTCAGCAGCCCATGTGACTATAGAGTCACACATGTGGGTGTATACACAGTGATAAACGACAGCGCACTCTCTCCTCCGTGCCCACTAACCAGCTAAACACAATGGGGGAGGGATTCTGCATCTTAATTGATGGAGGCTTCACCTCCCTGTTATTCTAAGACACAGCCTGTGCCTGGCAGAAATGTGCCCACACCATGTTATTGCAAATAAGAATAAAGATTTGATTTGAAATATATATTTGTATGACCATTTAATACAGTTGTTTGATATCAATTATTTATTTTTACTCTGTATTCCAAAGGCTGTTTTTTTTTTTAACATGTGATCAGCAGCAGAGGACCAGAAGCTGCAGACAGGCTGGGAAAGATCTGGGTCATGTTACAGCTGTAAATTGTTTAGGAAAAAGGTACTTAGCTGTTTTCTTTTTTTTAAATAATTACAGTGCCATCATCCATATACAGAAATAGAAGGGGCAATGTAAATTAAACAGTGCGTATTTGGTGTCACTTTAAGCTTAGGTTCAGACTAGTGCGATTCAGGATCCGCATTACTCCTCTCCCATCAGGCAGTTCACACTGACTTCTGCGAACCGTTGCAGGTGTCATTACATTGATAATGACACCCCCAGATCGGTTCACAGATCGCAGTGCAAACTGTGAACTCGCACAGGAATCGGATCGCGTAGGTGAGAGGGCGGAGGGAAAAAAAAGTCCCTGCACTTTTTTCCTGCGAATCTAATGCGAGTTCAGCCATACAACTGTATGGCTGAAATCGCATCTCACAGACATCGCATGTGATCGGCACCGCATGCGATGTCTGTGATCGCAGTAATGTAAACCTGGGCTAAAGCGGTTCTTCAGCCTGGTTTTCAAAGATGAATAGTCAGCAGCTATGAAAACTGGGGGGGGGGACGGGACTTTCAGGATACCTTGCTCCCCCCCCCCAAAAAAAAAAAATGGTGGCAAGGGGAAAACCCATCTGAGTTGTCACTGAAACAGGTGTCTCCATTGGAAGTTTTTCCCTTGCCTCCTGCAGTGACAACAACGGTAAATCTTTAATTCTTTGATTTGATGTTTTGGAATGTTAGACTCATCAACTTGAACCTGACGGATATGAACCATGTGGCCAAATACAAGTGACATATATCCACTTTGAACATGGCTGACTCACCAGTGTCTCATGCTTCAGCATGGCTTGCAACCACAGGAAGTCCACGTGTTTGAAAAGGACGGTGACAAACAGACTGTTACTGAAATACTCCTGTTCAGAAACCGGAGCCCCCTCGGGATACGTCATCCTCATGGTGGTTTTATTTCCAACATCCTGCTCATATCTGTAGACTGGAGCATTGTTTAGTCTAGGATACACAAAGACAATGAACAGATTAGTTGGCATTATAATTTAAACAAGAGATATAAGACAAGGAATTTGTTTCTAGAATATCTCAAGATATATTAGGAAGTTTCTGGGTTTATGTAGTGCTAATATATCATGGCATAGTTTATGGAGCACCATTCACATCAGTCCTTGCACGCTAAGGAGTTTACGGCTCAATGTCTCTACCACACACACACATACACCGAGCAGCCAAAAAAATATGACCACCCACCATAATTCGTTAGACCCCTTTCACGCTGGAGGCGTTTATAGCGCCTGTAAAGCGACTGAAAAATGCCTCATCTGCAATCCCAGTGTGCGCTGGCAGGACGTCAAAAAAAGTCCTGCAAGAAGCTTCTTTGAGGCGCTTTAGGAGCGGTATATAAACCGCTCCTAAAGCTCCCCTGCCCACTGAAATCAATGGGCAGTGCCGCCGAAGCGCCTCGGCAGCGGCGCTTTCAACCCTTTATTCAGCTGCTAGCGGAGGTTAAAAGAGCCCCGCTAGCGGCCGAAAAAGCACTTCTAAAACGATTATAAAACGCCGCTAGAGGCTTTACTCCAGGGGTCTCAAACTGGCGGCCCTCCAGCTGTTGTGAAACTACAAGTCCCATCGTGCCTCTGCCTGTAGGAGTCATGCTTGTAACTGTCAGCCTTGATATGCCTCATGGGACTTGTAGTTTCGCAACAGCTGGAGGTCCGCCAGTTTGAGACCCCTGCTTTACTCTATGGAATAACACTGGTGTTCAAATTTTTTTTCCATCATCAAAGTGCCAGGCCAAGGGTCAAAACATAGACACCTTGCACAGACAGGGAAAGTCTACCAAAGCAAGACAACAATCTAGATCTTTAGAGATTGTCTCCTTAACCACTTCAATATTGGGCACTTTTAACCCCTTCCTGCCCAGGCCAATTTTCAGCGCTGTCACTTTTTGAATGACAATTGCACATTCATGCTACGCTGTACCCAGATGACATTTTTATAATTGTTTTCACACAAATAAGGCTTTATTTTGGTGGTATTTAATCACAATTGGGTTTTTTATTTTTTACTAAAAAAAAAAAAAAGACCGAAAAATGTGAATAAAAAAAAGTTTTTCTTAGTTTCTGTCAGAAAATTTTGTAAATGAGTAAATTTTCTCCTTCACTGATGGGCACTGATGAGATGGTACTGAACGGTACTGATGAGGAGGCACCAATATGCAGCACTGAAGGGCACTGCTATGCAGCACTGATAGTTGGCTCAGATGTGCACTGGTAGGCGGCACTTATGGGGAATGATAGGGGGCACTGATGGGCAGGCACTGAAAGGCAACACTGACTGGCATCACTGATGGACACAGATTGACATTACTGATGGGCACAAATTGGCACCACTGATGGGCACATATTGGCATCAATAATTGGCACTGTTGGGGCTGTACTGATAATCAGGGCACTGAGGATCAGTGCCTTGATTATCTGTACAAGTCTCCCCTGTGAGGAGATGCTCTGTCAGTGTGAGGCGAGGAGAGCCGATAACCGGCATTTCCTTGTTTACATGTGATCAGTTGTGATTGGACACAGCTGATCACATGGGTAAAGAGCCACGTCATCGGCTTTTTACAGAGATTGGGGTTGCATCACCGTGCTGCGCACCCGGGCAGACTGGGGCAATGTCATATGATGTCACCCCAGAAAAAGTGAGCACCCCACCCGCCGTCATTTGTCTAAATAGCAGGCAGAAGGCGGTTAAACAACTTTAAGGAACTTTAGGCATAACTTTTTTCATTTGGATAGAGTAAAGGGAGGGTTATAACTCCTGTGAGATTTTTTTTTCTTCATCTGTGTTTCATTTCGAAGATTTCCCTTCACTTCCTGTCCGACAGCTAAACAGGAAGTGAGAGAAAATCCCTGCAAATTAGGGGAATTGTTAGGCTGGGTTCACACTTATGTGAATTGGATGCGGGTTTCCCTGCTTTTCTTCAGCAGGGACAGGGAAGCTGGCAGAGTTGATGGGAAGATGGATAGAGCCAAATACAGGGCAATCTTAGAAGAAAACCTGTTATGCCGCGTACATACGGTCGGACTTTTCGTCTACAAAAGTCCGACAGCCTGTCCGACAGACTTCCGGCGGACTTTCGGCGGACTTGCAGCAGACTTTCTAACGAACGGACTTGCCTACACATGACCACACAAAAGTCCGACGGATTCGTACGTGATGACGTACACCGGACTAAAATAAGGAAGTTCATAGCCAGTAGCCAATAGCTGCCCTAGCATGGGTTTTTGTCCGTCGGACTAGCACACAGACGAGCGGATTTCGGGGTCCGTCGTAGTTACGACGTAAAGATTTGAAGCATGTTTCAAATCTAAAGTCCGTCTGATTTGAGGCTGAAAAAGTCTGCTGAAAGTCCGGAGAAGCCCACACACGATCGGATTACCAGCCAGCTTTAGTCCGTCGGCGTCCGTTGGATTTTTGTAGACGAAAAGTCCGATCGTGTGTACGCGGCATTAGAGTCTGCAAAAGACTTGAGACTGGGGCGGAGGTTCACCTTCCAGCAGGACAACGACCCTAAACATACAGCCAGAGCTACAATGGAATGGTTTAGATCAAATCATATTCATGTGTTAGAATGGCCCAGTCAAAGTCCAGACCTAAATCCAATTGAGAATCTGTGGCAAGATTTGAAAATTGCTGTTCAGACGTTCTCCATCCAATCTGACAGAGTTTGAGCTATTTTGGAAAGAAGAATGGGCAAAAATGTCACTCTCTGGATGTGCAAAGCTGGTAGAGACATAAAGACTTGCAGCTGTAATTGCAGTGAAAGGTGGTTCTACAAAGTATTGACTCAGGGGGGCTGAATACAAATGCACGCCACAATTGTCACATCTTTATTTGTAACAAAATTTAAAAACCATTTATCATTTTCCTTCCACTTCACAATTATGTGCCACTTTATGTTGGTTTATCATATAAAATCCCAATAAAATACATTTACGTTTTTGGTTGTAACATGACAAAATGTGGAAAATTTCAAGGGGTATGAATACTTTTTCAAGGCACTGTATATCTTTAACCTTATCCTTTATCAAAATCTGGTGATTCTGCTTGTGAAAAGCACTTCCTCTGAAAAAGTGACAATGCTAGATATCCTGCAATGAGTTTACCTTGTCCAGCCGCTGGCTGGCAGGGCAAGAGTCACCCCCAGTTAGCCATTTTTACAAGACGGCTAAGGATTTCTTAGTCCAAGACAACTGTGAACATTCCACCAACCCAGAAGTAAAATCTAGGGCAGTGGTCTCCAAATTGCGGTCTGGGGGCAGAATGCGGCAATTTTCTTACATTTATCCAGCCCCTGGGGCCCCTTTTCTCCAACTGATACAAGACACTACTCCTCCCACTGACACCAATGATTGGGTATGATTCCTGCTTGATATCAGCAGTGGGGCGCTATTTCTCCCATTGAGGCCAACGATGAGGTACTAGACCCACTGAGTATATTGGAGAAGGCTCTTTTGACCTTCCTTAACTGGGGGTCAAAATTTGTGGCGAGTGCGCATTTCATAAGCACACATGGTGAAGTGTATGGTGGAAGAAATAAAAAGAAGCACATATGGTTATTTCTTCATTATGTGGTGTTGGGATTGCTTGTGGACACTTAGTCTTTTTGCTAACCTCTAAGACCCCTTTCACACTGAAGCGCTGCTAAAATAGTGCTAAAGGGCAGGTCGTTTTTAAAGTGCTTTTTGGGCGCTAGCGGGGCGGGGTTTTTTAAGGTCACGTGACGCCATGATCTTAACAATCCAAAAACACCCGTTTTGCGGCGCTTTCAACTCGCTTTTAAGGCGCTTCGGAGGTGCTGCCCATTCATTTCTATGGGCAGGGGCGTTTTTGGAGCGCTTTTTACAAACCCACCCCAAAGATGCTGCTTGCAGGACTTTTTCTAACGTGTGAAAGCACTCATGCAGATGAATGGGAGGGAGTTTTCAGGCGCTATTTATAGCGCTAAAACGCCTGAAAACTGCTTCGGTGTGAAACGGATCTAAGACTCCATGCTCATTGGGCTTAAAAACACGCCAGTTTCCTTGGCAGAAAAAAACACTCATATAGAGGGTTTTTGTACGGAGTTTAGACAAGTTTAGGAGAGTTTAGCATTTTTCACCCAGAAAGCTTCATTCAAAAACATAAACTACAAGGGGTTTTTTTCTGCCTCTAAACGCTGAGCTCAAAATATGCCTCTAATTGCCCTAATGTGCATGGACACATAGGATAACGCTGAGGTTGCTTTTTTTTTTTTGCTTTTTGGCTATATAAATACAAGATTAATTATACTTTTTTTAACCTCCTAATAGCGCTGGACCTTGTGTTTGCATATTTTGTTATTATTGTTAATCTCTTAAAGGGGCAGCTGCATGTGTTTTGTTAGGTTGCATGGTAAGCACATAAAGGTGTAGAAAGGTTGGTGCCACGTTATGGGTATATTTAATGTTTGATGAAATATTAATATGAAATAAAATGGAGGAAGCTCAACATGACTTCTAAATGAATTATAATGGAACTGTGCTGTGTTCTGAGTTCTTTCTAATTCTTTTAGCCTTATCTAGACAATGTAGGAATGAAAGGGTGTCTGTAAGACTTGGCCCAGGATGGTAACCATTGTTACTGATGTGTGGGATGATGGTTGGAAGCAGGTGGATAGGAAAGGACGTAAGGCCTTGTGCCTTTGGCTGAGATTCTCTCTTTTATATTGTGGGTTTCTTTCATGTCGTTTTTAAATATAGCCTTGGCTAGATTCCAGAACCAGGGAGCGTTCTCCACTGTTTGAAGTACTTGCAGATCGTTTCACTTCACAAAAGGAGAAGCAATCTACACCGTTTCATAAACAGCCACACAAAAGAGAACGATCTCCACTGTGAATGCCGGAGAATGGAGCAGTGGATATATATTTTCCACTGCTTCATAAACTGACACCAAAATCCCAATAAAATACATTTACTTTTTTGGTTATAACATAACAAAATGTGGAAAATTTCAAGCGGTATGAATATTTTTTCAAGGCACTGTAGAAAGGGTGCAGTCTGATTTACAAACAGCTTTTAACTGGTGACTTTTGCCCATAGTTCTACATACCAGGAGGGTAACTGGCCTTCACCCAAACTGGCCTCAGCACATGTGAGTAGGTGTTAGAAACCTTGGATTATCAACTCTTTTTGACATAGTAACATAAATAATATTACCTGATTACAACATCAAATTGATCAATTATATGTCCAAGCTCCAGACCATGAAGGATTCCCCCACTCCCTATGACAATACAGCGTTTGCATTGTTTGTTTCTAAGTTCCTTGGGAAGTTCATCTTCAGGCATCATGTCCAATGTGTCATTCAGTTCTTTAAGATACTGGCGAAATCCAAATGGAGGACCATACTGGTAGAAGGATTCATTGAGGTATTTGTTTTTCTTGATAAAGCTTAGCAATCTCATGTCGTACTTGTTGGGAAACAATCGGTTCATCTCTGCTCTGGCAAATCCCGGCCGACATTTTGCTTCCACCACATTCTTGGCAAATGTGTGCGCACGCTGTGGAAAACCAAAAAAAAAACAAAAACAGTTAGGTCATAATGACTTCCATCTACACTGCAGAACTATGGATATTGGATTTACAGTCCACTCACATTTAATCTAGTTATGTTGAATAAATAAAAAAAAAAAAAAAAAAGTTTGTACTTTTTAAATAGTTAATCTGCTGCTGTATTCCCCTGTGTAGCAGAACTTTGAACTGGAGAGAAAGAAGCTGCACTATAAGCCTAAGCTCTAAAGCTCATGTTCAACCACAAGGCCCACGTGCCATTTAATGTGGCCTGTGGACCTCTTCTGCAGCTGAGGCAACTCCCTAGTCTCTGCCCCAACCTTGTCTCAGCAGGAAGACAGAACTCCACTGCCAGATCCTGTGCTTCTTTGTGTAGATGCTGAGAGACTCATCTCTAACCCCCCCCCGTCTCAGCAGTCGGCAGAAGAGAGGAGGACAGAACTCTTGCTATAGATCCTGCATCTCCGTGCGGCTGCTGCACCCACTTGTCTCTGCCACCCCTGGTCTTGGCATTCAGCTGACTCTTCATATCTTCTTCATTTATTTTATCTCGCCTGCCTTCACTTCTTGTGAAGTCTGTTTTCTGTTTTTTGGACTTAAACTCTGCCACTCTACCTCTAGGGGCATTTTCTCCTCCTGCTGGCAGAGCTCATATGCAATTGGACAATTGGGAGAGCTTGAACCTCATGATCCACGTTGTGTTTTTATATCTGTCAATAGCAGGGCTGGACTGGGACAATAATTTGGCCCTGGACTTCATACAGACCGGCCCACTTTACTCCAAACACCTGGTGTTGGCACTTCAATCATCACGGCACCATGGTTGATATGGTGTCAGGGTGATTGAAGTGCATAATTTCTATTATTACACTGTATAAAATGAAATAGTTCAACTCAGCATAATGCAGAACCAGTGGGAGCCCTGAGTGTGTCACTTGTCACTGTCGCACCGGTGCTCTGCATTTACTAGCCTGATCGGTTCCCGCTGGCGGCTCCTAATTCAGATTGATGACAAGCCTGGACTCTTGCACAGTGTCTAAATGCCTTTCACCCTACTCCCTTTGTCAGTAACATTCCTTTAGTGGAATAAAAAGTTGTTTTAATGCTACACTTAGTTGGCGCTCTGTATCTCTCTCTCTCCTCCCCATCACTGAAACCAGCCCACTGAGCCATCGGCCCACCGGGAAACTCCCTGTAGTCCCGATGGCCAGTACATGCCTGGTCAATAGTAGCCAGTACATGCCTGGTCAATAGTAGCCACCATGTGAGTATTTTTCAGACGAAAATGCCTCTTCCCAGTGATGTTATGTTTGTTATCTGTCATTGCTGGTTTTACTTTTTATATACCATATTTTTTCTGATACTCTGTTATTATATTACCAGATGTCACAGCTTTTTCTGACCATCCCCTGAAGAAGGAATTAAATGTATATTCGTAAACATTGAGATTTCTTTTGCGGTTATGTCCTCTTACTGTTAGATTAACCGTGTGTCATAGAATTCAGCTGTATATTATCCATATAAGATTACCATTCATGTATAGTAAATGTGATATTTTTGTCTATTGTTAGACGGTTTTTATAAAGAAAATTTGTACTTTTTATTATACTTTTTTACGCATCTTTCTGGTTTCCAACCTACGCCTATAAAGTCCCAGGGGGCATCTCCTTTGTTTTTCTTTCTCTATTTAGGGATGTGGTTATAGGTTCCAGTCATTGACTATACAGTTGGCTTTCTTTCTTAAATAATTTTCTCGGCATTCAGCTGGCTCCAGCCCTCCTCACAGGCTCACAAACCCTGTACATTCTGTTTCCCAGTTCCACTCCAGCTTCTTCACGACATCAGCACTAGGTAACGGGGTGCATTGTAATGTAAGGACAGCCATAGATGCAGCAGTTTTCTTGAAAATCGCTTGATTTCCACATCAATACAGTCAGTAGGGAACACAGCAATTACTGCTAGTGGCTATAAAAGCCACTAGCAATAATCACATGGTTGTACTCAAGTTGTACCTCAATCGATCAACTTGGGTACATTCAGCCTGCCCATAGATGCTTTGAATCTCAGCGGGTCCCTGCTGAACGGGCCGAGATTCGAACCGTCTATGACCGGCTTAAGGGAGGGTGGGGGACTCTGGAATTTAATTCTATGGACTGAAATCAGACAGAAGTCGTAACCAAAGTAGAGCAGGAACCTTTTCCAAAGTCGGACCGACACAAGCCGAACTAGTTAAGACGGCTCTCATAGGGAAACATTGATTTTTAAATGTCATGCGACATGTGCTCTCAAAGTCAGAGCGAGTGTGGTATCAGTGTGAATGGGGCCTAAGGCTTAAAGTGGTTGTAAACCCTCATGTTTGTTCACCTTAATGCATCCTATGTCTGGCAGTCACCGGTCCCCCCCCCCCCCGTTTTACTTACCTGACCCCCGTAATTCCCACGCCAGAGACGCACTGTCCCTCTCTCCACGGGATTCCGGCTCTTGATTGGATAGATTGGTAGCAGCGCAGCCATTGGCTCCCGCTGCTGTCAATCAAATCCAATGACACGGGGGGCAGGGCCGAGTACGGCATTCGTGTCTGTGGATGCAATTGCTGGACTCGGGAGTACACTCGCAAGGAAACCCCCAACCCCCCCCCCCCCCCGGGAGATCGCTTCTCCTAGGGGGTTATCTGAAGTGAGGAGGAGCCGCGAGAGCTGCCGGGGGACCCCAGAAGACGAGGATCGGGGCCACTCTGTGCAAAACGAGCTGCACAATGAAGGTAAGTATGACATGTTTGTTATTAAAAAAAAAAAAAAAATGAGCCTTTACAATCACTTTACGTTATTACTAAAACCGGTAAAAATCAAATGGAGAGGCAATCATTTAATATAATGAGTAGATACATTTATATAGTCTTCCAGATACAACTGGCACTTTGAGGGCAACCATAATGCTGATGCGGTGTTAAATATTTCTGGAGGATGCAGGGGCAGGCCAACCCAGTATAACAAGTAAGAAGGGCTTTTACAAAAATGGAGAGGTGGGTGGATTGCAGTTCCTCTATAAGACAATGATAATTTGGAAGAGGAGTTTCGGAAGGTTCTCAAAAGAAGGAGACTATAGAAGCACCTCACTAGTGTGGTGATGCTCATTTACCATCCAATGAACAGTCTGGAGGAAAGGAGGTATTGCAAAAATCTGCAGACATGCGGGGTCTGAGCAGTGGGGTCACTCTCCAATTTATGGTGTCGCGGTGGTATGTGAATCACAAGAGTGACTAAACACAACTATTATCTTTGATGGGTATATCACTTTACATTTACAGTGCCTTGAAAAAGTATTTATACCCCTTGGAATTTTCCACATTTTGTCATGTTACAACCAAAAACATAAATGTATTTTATTGGGGTTTCATGTGATAGACCAACAAAAAGTGGCACATAATTGTGAAGTGGAAGGAAAATGATAAATGGCTTTCCAATTTTTTTACAAATAAATATCTGAAAAGCGTGACGTGCATTTGTATTCAGCCCCTTTACTCTGATACCCCTAAATTAACTAAAATCTAGTGGAACCAATTGCCCTCAGAAGTTACCTAATTAGTAAATAGAGTCCACCTGTGTGTAATTTAATCTCAGTATAAACCACAGCTGTTCTGTGAAGCCCTTAGAGGTTTGTTAGAGAACCTTAGTAAAAAAAAACAGCATCATGAAAGCCAAGGAACACACCAGACAGGTCAGGGAAAAAGTTGTGCAGAAATTTAAAGCAAGGTTAGGTTATAAAAAAATATCCCAAGCTTTTAACATCTCATGGAGCACTGTTCAATCCATCATCTGAAAATGGAAAGAGTATGGCACAACTGCAAAGTAAACCTACCAAGACATGGCCGTCTACCTAAACTGACAGGCCGGGCAAGGAGAACATTAATCAGAGAAGCAGCCAAGAGGTCCATGGTAACTCTGGAGGAGCTGCAGAGATCTACAGCTTAGGTAGGAGAATCTGTCCACAGGACAACTATTAGTCGTGCACTCCACAAATCTGACCTTTATGGAAGAGTGGCAAGAAAAAAGACATTGTTGAAAGAAAGCCATAAGAACTCCCGTTTGCAGTTTGCAAGAAGCCATGTGGGGGACACAGCAAACATGTTGAAGAAGGTGCTCTGATCAGATGAGACCAAAACTTGTTGGCCTAAAAGCAAAACGCTATGTGTGGTGGAAAACTAACACTGCACATCACCCTGAACACACCATCCACACCATAACACATGGTGGTAGCAGCATCATGTTGTGGGGATGCTTTTCTTCAGAAGGGACAGGAAGGCTGGTCAGAGTTGATGGGATGATGGATGGAGCCAAATACAGGGCAATCTTAGATGAAAACCTGTTATGCCGCGTACACACGATCTGGATTTTGGTCGGAAAAAGATATGACGGCTTTTCCGACGGGATTCCGCTCAAGCTTGTCTTGCATACACACGGTCACACAAGTTCTCTGGGCTTTCAACCGTCAAGAACACGGTGACGTACAACACTACGACAAGCTGAAAAATGAAGTTCAGTGCTTCCGAGCATGCGTCGAATTGTTTCTGAGCATGCGTGATTTTTTGCGCGTCCGAATTGCATACAGACGATCGCTTTTTCAGATAGGAACTTCTTCTGACCAAAAAATAGAGAACCTGCTCTCAATCTTTTGCTGGCTGGAATTCTGCCAGCAAAAGTCTGATGGAGCATTTCCTTCCACTTCACAATTATGTGCCACTTTGTGTTGGTCTATCACATACAATCCAAATAAAATACATTTACGTTTTTAACTGTAACATGACAAAATGTGGAAAATTTCAAGGGGTATGAATAATTTTTCAAGGCACTGTATGCATTTTATCTCATTATTTAGCTGCTGAGCTGCAGTTCCTCCTTGGATCCAAGGTAGGAAGGAGGGAGTACAGTGACATTATACTTTGGCTGTATGGGATATAAAACTACATCACAAATGTTAACGTCCATAATCATCTCTAAAAAGAAGCCCAAACTGTAAAAGCAGACCATTTCTTATAAAACTGCAGTTTATCACCAGAGAATTTTCATTTTTTTTCATATTTTTATTGAAAGCTAGTATTGTTTAAGACTCTTGGTATTGTGTAACAGACATTTTCAAGTCTCCTAATGTTCTTTCCAGCTGAACCATTGTGATGCAATCTGGAAAAACATTTATTTCTCCTCTAACAGAGCTCAAAGTAGAGGAGGACCAGGGCTCACAGCAGGGTCTACCATCCCTCCAATAATATCTACCATGCATTAAATAAAAATGCAGCATACTCCAGGTGATCCTGAAAGGTTGGTACATGACCGACGCAGGGACACTTCTCAATGCATACCGTGATCTGTAATGTGGCATTAGCCTGGTAGCTTCCCTTCATAAGTTTCAGGGTCTGGATGCTCAAATCTACTGCCCTGTTCATTTATTTTGACGTGTGTTCTTGTTTTTTTTTTTTTTTGCATTCATAGCTATAATACACTATTTTACCAAAAGTATTGGGACGCCTGCCTTTACACGAACATGCAAAGGCTACCCTGGCACATAGGCCTGTAGAGCAGAAAGATGGAAGATCCCAGATCTTCACACCAATGGACAACAATCAGTGGTTGTCAGTGAACCTCTAATCATTTTCATCATTTAGAGCACTTTCACACTGGGGAGGTTTGCAGGCGTTATTGCGCTAAAAATACCGCCTGCAAACCGACCCAAAACAGCCGCTGCTGTTTGTTCAGTGTGAAAGCCCGAGGGCTTTCACACTGAAGTGATGCGCTGGCAGGAGAAGGAAAAAACTCCTGCACGCCGCATCTTTGGAGCGGTGAAGGAGCGGTGTATTCACCGCTCCTAAACCGCTCCTGCCCATTGAAATCAATGGGACAGCGGGGCTATACCGCGGCAAAACCGCGGCTATAGCCGCACTATACGAGCGGTTTTAACCCTTTTTCGGCCGCCAGCGGGGGTTAAAACCGCACCGCTATTGGCCGAATACCGCTGCAATAACGACGGTAAAGCAGCGCTAAAAATAGCGCTGTTTTACCGCCGACGCCCCCACCGCCCCAGTGTGAAAGCAGCCTCAAAGCGAACTCCAGCATTCAAAGGCAGACCCAGATACCACATAATGGCTTATCAACCTATTGTAAGAACTTAAGTTCTCTCCTTACAGCCAGCAATTAGGCCCCCATTTACACCAAGGCGCTTCAAAAACGCCCTAAAACGCCTTAGCGTTATTACCGCGTTTTTACAGCGTTTTAGGGGCGTTAACGGTAAAATTAACGCAACACTGCAGACATTTTAACAGCGTTTTTCAAGCGTTATTGAAGCATGGGCATCAAAGAACAACCCCACCTCCCTACATCACTTCCTGTGTACTTCCTGGTATCTCGTTGAGGTAAGAGGGTGAATAAAGAAGATGGAGTTCGTGGAGCTATTTTTTTATTTGTGCTACTCTATTGGGAGCATATCCACCAACAGAGGCAGCACCGTCGCTATTGGTTTCATCCCATCCTCCAAGTGCACACCTCAACTGGACAATTTGCATTGCTATACGAGGACTTAAGAGTGCACCCAGACAAGTTCAAAAATTATACTCGGATGAGCATTGCAACGTAAGTATCTATATCCTAATCCCACTCCCACATCCCTAACCCTAAACCCGCTCCCACTAGTCCCAAACCCTAACCCTAATCCCACTCCCACTAGTCCCAAACCCTAATCCCGCTCCCACTAGTCCCAAATCCCTAACCCTAATCCCGCTCCCACTAGTCCCAAATCCCAACCCTAATCCCGCTCCCACTAGTCCCAAATCCCTAACCCTAATCCCGCTCCCACTAGTCCCAAATCCCTAACCCTAATCCTGCTCCCACTAGTCCCAAATCCCTAACCCTAATCCCACTTCCACTAGTCCCAAAACCAGAACCCTAACCCCGCTCCCACTAGTCCCAAATCCCAACCCTAATCCCGCTCCCACTAGTCCCAAATCCCTAACCCCGCTCCCACTAGTCCCAAATCCCTAACCCTAATCCTGCTCCCACTAGTCCCAAATCCCTAACCCTAATCCCACTTCCACTAGTCCCAAAACCAGAACCCTAACCCTAATCCCGCTCCCACTAGTCCCAAATCCCAAACCTAATCCCGCTCCCACTAGTCCCAAATCCCTAACCCCGCTCCCACTAGTCCCAAATCCCTAACCCCGCTCCCACTAGTCCCAAATCCCTAACCCTAATCCTGCTCCCACTAGTCCCAAATCCCTAACCCTAATCCCACTTCCACTAGTCCCAAAACCAGAACCCTAACCCTAATCCCGCTCCCACTAGTCCCAAATCCCTAATCCCAACCCTAATCCCGCTCCCACTAGTCCCAAAACCAGAACCAGAACAAGCAGTGTCTTGTAAAGTAACAAGCAGTGTCTTTTACTTCAAACCTTCATTTTTCTGGGATTAATTCTTTTTTTGGCACCTTAATTTAGTTTTTTTGGCACTTTGATGGTCTGTTTAATTATTCTGACCTTCCCACAAGTTCAGTCCTGTTGTTGTAGATGCTCTCATTTCTGCTTGCATGTTTACCTTTTTGTGAGATCATGTGACTTTTCTACAGCTCAGGGCGGATTATAGGCGTTATTCAGGCGTTTTTACAGTGGTTTCAATTCATTTCAATGGAGAGGGGCGTTTTTGAAGCGCTTTTTTCAACGCCCAAAAGCTGCTCCAAAGATGCTGCTTGCAGGACTTTTCTCAACGCCCCGCCAGCGCAACGCCTCAGTGTGAAAGGGTCCATTGAGATGCATGGGGAGCGTTTTATGAGCGCTTTAATAGCGTTATTTTTAGCGCTAAAACGCTGCAAAAACGTCTTGGTGTTGTAATGGAGATTTGTAAGTTCTGTATATAATTGTATTGTATTTTGTATGTATTGCACACTGCCCTCACTGTGCACACGGCACTAATAATGTTTTCAGTAAATGTTTACATTCTTTCGAGTCCTGATTAGAATTGGCCTGCCTATGTAACGCCCCTTGTTACCATAAACGTACAATTGTAATATTAATGTGATACCTACGTAATCATGTGCATAAAAACCTTCAATTGCGTCATAATAAAGCAGAACAGTAATTTCGAAAGATGCTGAGCGTATCTTTTGTGTCTGTTCCCTACTGCAGTAGATATTATTAATTTGGAACCACTAATCAATATGAGGATAGGGGTTGCCTATCATCAATTTAACCGAGTCAGCATGGCGAGCTTTGCCTTAGGAGGGGATTCCAGGTGACCCTGAGTATCCGAAACGAGGAGCTTGAGACGATCCGGGAATTTCTGATAATCAGCCGGCTGAGGTAAGCCTTTTGCTTACATTTGAGTTATCAGACTTCCTTGATCGGTAAGGCATTTTCGGGACAAAGGGTACCTATTTTACTCCCCTTAATCGAACTGTATTGATTGGTGGTTATATGTTATGTTGTCCCTGTCTATTGTCCATTGGAGTGTTATAGATAAGAAAGGGAAGAATAGTGCTGTTCACAGGTATATGTAGTACATCTGCTAGATAAAGTAGTTTAGAGGCAAGAGGGTATAGGCACACGTAGAGAAGAGAGAGAAGACTGGCCAGTCATTATGGGCTTTGAATTAAGTAAGGGAATGAAGGGTAAGAGACCCTCAAAAATGCCCAGCGCAAGAGGAGCGCTATATATGAACCAAAGGTGTGGTTCCGCCTATACTGAGCCCCTAGATTAATGGTTAAAGTTGACAGTGATCCACATTGGGTAACTGGGTTACCAAAGGCCATAGGGACTAAGAATAATGCAGAGTAAACAGCTAGAGAAACAGCTATCTATGTGAGCAGGATGGATCAAGGGTGACATTAGAACTAGACAGAAAGGGACATTTTCATGTTAAGTTGTGGGATGAATTTGGGATCAGGCACTACAACTAGTAAAAGTCAGAAACAGAGAAATGAGAGGTAAAACAGAATACTTTATATGTTGTCAGAGAGGGAAGATGGGATGAGCACTGTGGCTCCCCATCTGATCATAGAATCATAGAAGCTAGATATAAAAGTTATTTAAACAAAATAAGGAAAGCAGAATTTAGGCAGGGAAATATTAAAGAGTTAAAAGAAAGTGAGAGAATGATATGCACATGTTGTGTACAAATGGGAAAAATGTAAGCGATTTTAGAGAGATATTGGTGTGTGTGTGTGCGAATGCTGGGACCTTTAGTTCTATTGCTTGTGTGTGTCATGTATGCAGATGTGACCCCCTCCTTTGTGCTCTCATGAAAGAAATGTGGCTGGGATGAGAGGTTAGTGATAAGCTGGAAGGACACCATTGCCAATTTCTGTTTTTTAGACAAAACATTTATAACAAAATGTGCCGGGTTAACGAATCTAATGGTAAACAATGTGATCACAATTATTTTGAATCTGTTTTCCAAACATGGTAAAATGAAGGTTACATTTAACCGTGTATTACACAAATTGAATATCCTTTGATGGTGGAAACAGTGCATTTAAAAAAGGGAAATTAAGTAAAATTAAGTAATAATGAGTATTAATTTCTAATATGAGTTTAACAATAATATAGATATAATGAAACTGGTTTAGACAACCTTTGGTTGGAAATGAAATTCAGGTTATTGGGGAAATTTGTAATGAATGAGATTAGTTTAGATTAAGATAACAATTTTGTAATTTTACATTTATACAATAAGCCCTTATTGAGAGAAAAAAAGATTAAGATGAGGTTGTTATTTTGAATAAAGCTGCCATAATATTTAACAAAGCCAAGATGGATGGGATACATAAGAAGTTTTTCTACAAAAATGATATTGTAAGGTTTTTGATGAAAACTTGATGTGTGGTCCATGATGTGAGAGTAATAATAAATAACATTTAAATATAACAGACCCATCACATCAAGTCCACACACCCTGTTAGGATAGATGCCACCTGCAGCCAGTTGTTTTATAGTTTTTGATGCTTTCTGGTCCATCATACAGATTGGTCCTTTTGTTTTTATTTATTTTTATTTTTGAAATCCAAAGCAGAATGTGTGGATTGTGAAATGATGTGCCCCTTTTTCTTGTAAGTACAGTGGTATAAGCAGAAGAATAGTTTTGGATTTATGGACATCTCTGCATGACCGCAGGGTATTGTTATCATTTATTATAATATTGCCAGGAAAAAGTTGTCTTTTGAAACATGAAACTGGAGTTCTTACACAAATAGTGTGATAGAAAACAAGACATTGTAATATATTTATGCAAGCTGGACCCAGTAATGAAGGGTTCACCCCGATATATCAGAGCTGTAGCTTTTATGCAAAGGTGCTATTAGACAAAGTTAGATATTGTTTTGGTCAATGGTCCGACATTCTGTGCAGCAAATTTACAGCTAACTAAATGTTTGTCTAATGAAAGGTTTAAAATATGAGTTTGTTTATGTACAAATCTAACAATGAAAAATGCGTACATTTATTCAAAAGAAAGGAAAAGACGCATGTGTTAAATTGATGACATAGGAATCAGCTGCTGTGAGTCCAGTGCAGGACAAACTCCCTGAAGACCCAGATATTAAATTTTTTGTAGATTTGAGTATGCAGTTTATCACCCAGAAGGATACTCTGTATTCAAAGTCATTGGATCCTTTTTGCCCAGCTCAAGAAGCAGAGCTCCATGTTTTAGCAAAGCCTGTGAGCTATAAAAAGAGTGTATATTTATATAGATAGTCAAGATATAGAGAGCTTTTGGTTCCATTTGAAGGGCCAGAAGTTTGTTTTTACTTCGGCAGGTAAACCAACCAAGCATGCCAAGTTAATTTGATCGGCTGTTTTCAGCCTTCCAGGTTCTTGCTGAGGTAGCCATATTAACTTTAAAACTCACACATGGAAGCAGACCAGGTGACTAAGGATGCTGCATTTACAGCCCCGGACACTTGATGGGTCTGTGCAACTCACCTCACAGATTCCACCCTAGTTCTGGCCCAGTATAGCTGGGATTAATAATTCAACTTTAAGGACCCCAGAACGAGAAGAACAAGTGGTCCACAGGGGGCAACTTCTTATGAAACAGGACTTTGGAAAAGGTGATCATTTATGTCTGCCAGCCACTCTTTTCCCTCCAGCTTGACACATGGACCGTGTCATCAGTCACAAGCAGTTATGGCTGCCTTAGTAAATAAGCATGGGATAGAGCCAGGGTTCTCCACAGTTGTTTTTATAACATACCACTTCTTGTTTTACCTGTTACCAAAGGTGTTACCAAAAGCTGAACATCCCTTCCAGAGATTACAAAAAAGATATATCCAGATGTCCAAGTTAGGATCTTACAAGTATGCATTTTGTCTGTATGGACATGTTTCTTGGATGTCCAGTGGCAAATGCTACTGCAAAGGCCACAATAAAAAGTGTTATCAGAAGTAGTTTGTAAGTACATAGTGCAGAAAGTACAGAGAGTAACAGAGGAAATAATTTTTATAGGAGAGTCCTTACTAGAAGTTTTGAGGTTTTATTTTTACACCCCCTACTGTCTACAATATAGCGGACAAAGTAAAGTAAGAAACTAGAAAACTTTTGCCTGAATGTTTTCTTCAATTTTATCAGGCCTCTAAGGGGGATATTGGACTCTCTCCCTATGGGATTTGGTTTGGGAGTGTGTTACTCACTTGCTTATATTTTGTCTCAGCAGCTGAAGTCCTCCATTCGGATCTCACGGAGAATGCTGATGATCTTTTAAGGTTTTTTACAAACTCATTTATGTGTTTTCTCCCCAATTCCAGATCCTAAAAGTTTGGAAGGATCTAAAACTAAAGCCAAGTGACTTGTGGATTGTTAAGAGACATTTATATATAAGGAAATGTTTGGAGACTCAATACAGCATCTATTTCATGTACAGTTTTTGCAAAACTTGAAGGAAAAGTCACCTGGATCCACACCAGACACTGCAAAAATGACTAAATTAAAGAAATCTCTGTGTTTGATTTGTTTCCCTCTTGTGATCACAGTCTAGGGTACTTTTTGATTCAATTACTTTAATTGTAAGGGATATATATATATATTTGAAAAATAGTTTAGCCATGTTGAAGTCATATTTGTCTTTTGTATGTCTTCCATTATATGTAGAATTGTCTGTGTTTACATATGCTGATAAGTCAGCATACCAACAATTCAGCTAGAAGGCCATTCTGGCCACAGGAGTGTACAGCCAGTATTCTGTAAATATGTCTTATCAATCATTTGTTTTTCACAATGAAAAGTCATTTTGTAATGAAAAAGTTGCTCGGCTATTATTTTCTCCACAATGGAGTTTTTTGCCTCTTTGGCCAGGACTACCTCCACCTAAGCGTGTGGAGGTTCCAGGTTAAAGGTGATAGCAGGTATGGTTAGTGATCAAAATATTGATCAAAAGAGGGGAGACTGTAATGGAAATTTGTAATTTCTGTATATAATTGTATTGTATTTTGTATGTATTGCACACTGCCCTCACTGTGCACACAGCACTAATAATGTTTTCAGTAAATGTTTACATTCTTTCGAGTCCTGATTAGAATTGGCCTGCCTATGTAACGCCCCTTGTTACGATAAACCTACAATTGTAATATTAATGTGATACCTACGTAATCAGGTGCATAAAAACCTTCAATTGCGTCATAATAAAGCAGAACAGTTATTTGGAAAGATGCTGAGCGTATCTTTTGTGTCTGTTCCCTACTGCAGTAGTTATTATTAATTTGGAACCACTAATCAATATGAGGATAGGGGTTGCCTATCATCAATTTAACCGAGTCAGTGTGAAAGGGGCCTTAGATTCATACATTTAGACCCCTTTCACACCAAGGCACTTCAAAAACGCCCTAAAACGCCTTAGCGTTATTACAGCGTTTTAGGGGCGTTAGCATTAAAATTAATGCAACGCTGCAGGCGTTTTAACAGTGTTTTTCAAGCATTATTGAAGCATGTGTTATTGATGCTATCTTTCTGCTTGCATGTTTATCCTTTGTGATATCATGTAAAACAAGCAGTGTCTTGTAAAGTAACAAGCAGTGTCTTGTTTTACTTCAAATCTTCATTTTTCTGGGATTAATTCTTTTTTTTGGCACTTTGTCTGGTCTTTTTAATCATTCTGACCTTCCCACAAGTTCAGTCCTGTTGTTGTAGATGCTCTTTTCTGCTTGCATGTTTACCTTTTTTGTGAGATCATGTGAATTTTCTACAGCTCAGGGCAGATTATAGGCGCTATTCAGGCGTTTTTACAGCGGTTTCAATTCATTTCAATGGAGAGGGGCGTTTTTGAAGCACTTTTTTCAACGCCAAAAAGCTGCTCCAAAGATGCTGCTTGCAGGACTTTTCTCAACGCCCCGCCAGCGCAACGCCTCAGTGTGAAAGGGTCCATTGAGATGCATGGGGAGCGTTTTATGAGCATTTTAATAGCGTTATTTTTAGCGCTAAAACGCTGCAAAAACGCCTTGGTGTGAAAGGGGTCTAAGTGCACATCTGATGCCAACTGGTGGTTAAGGAAAAGTAACTCCAGTTGTTATATAAGCTCCACAGTCTGTGCGCATGTTTGTGATCACAACAATGTTTTTTCAAACATACAAATTTTCTAAATATACATTTTTAATATTACGTTCAATATTTTACAAAATATTTTCTAGTATGATTCTGAGAGTGAGATAATTCTCTTCTCTCTTTTCATCCTGAAACATTTCAAATAGTTGGCTATGACTTTTGTCTATTTCTATTTTTGTTCATACATTATACATTTTTCTCATGAACATATCTCTTTATCTCCAACTCTTTGATGTCATCACACACACGTGTATTCTGGAAGACTCATCTTTACTTTTTTGTTTACATGTTTTAGAAATTTGTATCCTTTTTGGACAATTGTTGTTTCCCACCTATATGTGCACACTGTAATGGGAGCTATGGATCTTTTATTAATTTATTATTTAATATCTATACTACTACAGACACCTCTCCCAGCACTTTATTTATCTATTCATTCATTTATTTGTGTATTGTTTTCGGTCTATGTGTGCTTTTTTCCCACAGGTGCACCTTATTTTCTGGGATTTCAAGAATCAACTAAGCTAAAGGTGTGGCTTTCCAATTCTAAATTCTGATTGGTGTACTCCTTCTCAACCCCCCCCCCCTTTATATGTACTTAGTTGGTCTTTGTTAAATTAGCTATGAGTAAGCATCATTTGATGTGAAACGTGTTAGGGACTTATCCCTGTTTCATCCACTTTTTGATGTGACTGTACTTTGAATTTTTATCTATTTTTGATAATAAAGATGCCTTATGGAGTGCGGCAGTCCAGGATTTCTTTCCTTTTTCTACCTACCAGTGCAGAGCCAGCACCTGAGAGTTTGCAGTAGGGAGCATCAGTTCAGGTATGGAGGCTTCGGGAGCGGCATTCCCTTTTTCATCAATGCAGCCTCACTGTACCCATCAAATGCAGCTTAACGGTACCCATGAATGCAGCCTCGCTATGCCAATCAATGCACTTTCACTATGCCCATCATTGTAGCCTCACTGTGCCTTTGAACGCAGCCTCATTGCCCGTGAATGCAGCCTCCCTGTGTCCGTGAATGCAGCCTCACTGTGTCCGTGAATGCAGCCTCACTGTGTCCGTGAATGTAGCCTCACTGTGCCCATCAATGCAGCTTTACTGTGCCCCATCAAATGCAGCTTTACTGTGCCCCATCATCAATACAGACTCACCTGGATGATGGATCACACACACAGCGGGCCTACCACAGAGCTGGGTCTGTGTTCGGCAGCGGTTTCATATTTGTAATATGTGTCTGTTGTACTATGTTCTTGTATTAAGAAGTTTCCTGATATCTTTGTATTACTTCCCTTGTGTGAAATACATGGTGATCCTGCCAGTCCCATTGTTTTTCTATTTCAAACTGACCACACTAGGAATGAGAGCACATCCATTCCAACATGGTCAGTTTTCTTATTTGTATTCTACTTGGGAGCACAGCCCACCTACACTCTGTTGGTCAGACTTGTGCTAACACGCCTTCCCGCACAGCTAATCATTAGGAAGGTCAGTGTACTGCTGTTTTTCTGCCTCCCAATGACACACACGGCCCCTGCAGTCTCCACCCTTACCTCTCTAAGCCCCTTAATGCAGCTGAGAACAGAGGTTATGCTATCGATCACTTATAAAAAAAAAAAGAAACACACAAATTCTTCTAAACTTAATGAGTTGTTTTACAAGGTAATACACACGATTGGAAATTCGGCCATCAAAAGACCGATGAGAGCTTTTGGTCGGAAAATGCGACCGTGTGTATGCTCCATCGGACTTTTGCTGGCCGAATTCCAGCCAGCAAAAGATTGCGAGCATGTTCTCAATTTTTCGGTTGAAAAAAGTTCCTATCCGAAAATGCGATCGTCTGTAGCAATTCCGATGTGCAAAATTCTTACGCATGCTCGGAAACAATTCGATGCATGCTCTGAAGCACTGAACTTAATTTTCTTGGCTTGTCGTAGTGTTGTACTTCACAGCAAACTTTTGTGTGATCGTGTGTATGCAAGGCAAACTTGAGCGAAATCCTGTCAGAAAAGCCATCATATCTTTTTCCGACCAAAATCCCGATCGTGTGTACGCGGCATAAGGGACTACGATTTATGGGGTTTGGTGTGTTGAGTCTGCAGGAGGATACAGCAAACCTGTTTCAATAAAAAAAAAAATACTGACACTGGATGGTCTAGGACGGGATCATACGGGTGGGTTGCCAATTTTCTTTTAACAGATTTGCTTTAATTGTTAATGGTTAAAATCAAAGAATGTGTTAAACTTTAGAGTTTGAGTGGCTGGGAAGTGTTTAAGGACAGTCTAAGGAAGTCATTCTCAACCTCAACTATGCCTCATTCTTCCATAGGTTGGGAGGGGTTCCCTGAGGTTTGGCAGGATGGGCAGCCTGGTTCACACCGTTTAAAGTGACAACAAAGCTGGAGTTAGGCTTCAGTGTTGCCAACCTCCCGCAGCATTTTTTATTAACAAAATATGGAAAATTCACTGATGGAACACATTTTTTCTGACAACCTGAAAAATCACACAACTCCTATTAAAAACTAAGAAAAACAATATTTAAAACAGTATAAACACATTCTGGAAACACTGACAATACCCATAACAAGCAATTTGCCTGATTTACACTTAAAAAGCCAAAACAGCATGATGAATGATCAGTCCCTGATATTAACAGACAGTTGTAAACACTGTTTTTTTTACAAACTGTCCATAAATTTACTGACGGTTGGCAACCCTGTTAGGCTTTAAAAAAACAGGAAAGTGCTAATGCAAAATGAAAGACATCAATTCTGGGCCATCTAAAGCTGGCCATACACTGATTGAAATTCAGCTGGTTCAGCAGGGACCAGACATATTTCAATCAGTGTAAGGCAGACCCTACTCATTCGATCATTCGCTGAACGAAAAACCAATGTATGGCCAGCTTTAGTCAACAAAACATAAAGAGACCCGTGTTACAAGAAGTGAAGGAGCTACTGTATAAGGTTCACAAAGGGAGAAGATACTGGCGCGTAGAGTTATAATGTATAGTCCAGCCAGCAAGAATATCTCTAAGAAGATCAGTTGGTCAGGGAAGGTCCATGAATGTCACTGTTCTATAATATAGGCATATGCTGGAAGGGTATATGGGACCACCTGTGGCTGCTGTCCTCAGAGTTGTGGCGGCCCTGTGTAAAACCAAAGGAAGCAAAGGAGAGTTGGAAGGACACGCCAACTAAGTCTAGTATCCCAGTTCATTTATTACATAAAGAGAGCTCAAAAAAGCTTACAGGATGTAAATAAAATATAGGCTCATCTGTATGTAGATCTCCTTGGAGGGATCATCCTTATACATCCTGTGAGGTTGTGGGTAATACAGTTCCAGCTGCTTTGCAATGATAGAGACAGTTCCTGGAGCCTCGAGAAATCCAGGAAGACGCGCTTTACCAGCGTGGAACGCACGTTACCCGAAGGATCGGAGGTCGGAGATCACAGACGAGTGGGAAAACAACAAGGCTACATGCTCGGAGCTTTCAGCTACTTCTGCAGGCCTGTATAAGGATCACAGAATTGAAGCCTGCATTTTAAATGCTAACCTGGCAATAGCTGCTCCTTTACTTTCATTCAGACTGCTTTGCTTTCAAGGAAACCTGAGATGTGAAACATATGGTGGCTGCAACTGCTGCCCTCTTCTATCTAGAAATTCTGGGTGTCTTTTCCAGTCACTGATCAAGAACAAATACAAATACTGGATACCATTAATGTCCAAACAGAAAAAACGGCCAGCACCGCAGGAGGTCTTTGTCTGCTGGAGCTCTGGCCATTTTTGCTATTTGGTTGTGCATTGTTGTTCTGGATCAGTGATGCAGTTTCTAAGGAAGAGTCCACAGGGTAACGAGGATTTTCAGCATTAGAAGGCTTCCCCACAGCCCTTTAAGTGGAGCTTAATGTAGGAAGGCGGAGTGGCTTCCTGATCACGTGACTGCCGTGAAGGCTCTCACAGCAGTCATATTTTTGGTAGTCCATCCAGCTGGCTCCCAATCAGAAGCTGTGACTAAGAGTGGTCCTCAACAGCTAGGTCAGTGTGTTGAAAGGGAGCTTCCAGCACGCAACCTCTGACCATATGGACGACTGGATCAGAACAGCTCCAAAACTGTTGCAACTGTGAAATTTCCCAGTCTGCAGTGGTCAGCACTTAACAAAAGTGGTCCAAGGAAGGAAAACCAGCGAACGGGTTATGGGCAGCCAAGACTCGCTGATGAACGTAGGGAACGAAGGCTAGCCTGTGCAGTTTGATCCAATAGAAGACCTGCTGTAGCTCAAATTGCTGAAATAGTTCATGCTGGTTCCAACAGAAAGACGTCTGTACACACAATAAAATACAGTTTGTTGCGTAGGGGCTGCAATGCCGCAGACCAATCAGAATGCCCATACTGCCCCATGTGCACATACCAAAAGTGCCTACAATGGGCATGTGAGCATCAGAACTGGACCACAGGAGCAATGGAAGAAGGTGTGTTCAGGGTGTTGCTTTGGCCTCCAAATTCTTCAGATCTCAACTCAATTGATCATCAGTAGAATGTGCTGAAAAAACAAGTCCAATCCATGGAGGCCCCAGCACGCAACTTACAGAAACTAAAGGATCTGCTACTGACAGCTTGGTGCCAGATACAACAGCATACCTTCAGTGGTCTAGTGGAGTTCATGCCTCAGTGGGGCAGGACTGTTTTGGTGGCAAAAGGGGGACCTACTCAATATTAGGTGGGTGGTCCGGTTCTGGCTGATCAGTGTATGTGCAGTGGTTGGGTGTTTAAGCACAAAATTCCACAGTGAGCCAGGCGCAAAAAATGGAAACCCAGGAAGTCTAAAAAAAATATAAAACTCAGGCCGCTGCACCCAGACTCAAGACACCAAATGAGGACAAGCAAATAAAGACAACTCAGGGAGCGCTGATCCAAAGAGTGGTAAAGATATTAAAGATGACAACCGTATTCACTATAAAGTTTATTGGCAAATATGATAAGTAAAAACAGTCTAAAAAGATGGCAAAATTGTAAACAGACAAACAGTATAAAATGAATGCCCTGTGGACATCTGCACTTTCTGTGAAAATGACACTCACTCAGAAGCCAGTGTGATGAATGATAAGCTGTCCACCTCCACCGCTGTAGGAATGAGATTCTGCGGGCACTCTAGGAATCCAGAAGTGCCCGTGGTCATCTATCCAGATGTATAGCCCGGGATTGTGGCCAGCAATCCAGGGAGCGCCGGGGGGGGAGGGGGGGTTGGACAGATCGTGAGCCCGAGGCACACTTATGCTGCCACCGCATATATGTGTTACATGGCATTTTAAATACTGCAACGCACAAACTGTTATTGCATTATTGCGGTTATTGCTCCTGCTCTAAATTCAGACAGCCAGAAGGTTAGCTTATATCACAATGCCTGTGTGTTTTTTTTCCCAACCGGCTAATCTGCCAAACCTGCAAATCCCAGGGGACAACCTGAAAAGCTGTAATTATATATATAGCAAAATAACAAAGCAGTTACTGTTACACATGAGACAGGCTCCTCGGGTTCTCCTTAATGTATCACGCCAAGGGAGGCATCTAGGGCATAACAAACACTGATCCCCTTGTGTATTCCCAGGTGAAGGGCAGAACTCACCGATACAGAGAATGGAGAGACTCATCCAGCCTGGAAGTAAAATGATCTCTTTTCCTCCAGCTTGTCTATTGTCCTGATCGGGATTTGATTACTCTGCATGATACCATATCACAACCTGGAAGAGGATCTGCAACAGACCACGACAAGGGTCTGCCCACTCTACACTTCTGTATTGGGGACTCTGAGTGCAAAACCTAATACTTTATTTTTTATTTTTATTTATTTAAGGTACTTATATAGCACCGTCAATTTACGCAGCGCTTTACATATACATTGTACATTCACATCAGTCCCTACCCTCAAGGAGCTTACAATCTAAGGTCCCTAACTCGCATTCATACATACTAGGGACAATTTAGACAGGATCCAATTAACCTACCAACATGTCCTTGGAGTGTGGGAGGAAACCAGAGTACCCGGAGGAAACCCATGCAGGCACAGGGAGAACATGCAAACTCCAGGCAGGTAGTGTCGTGGTTGGGATTCGAACCAGCGACCCTTCTTACTGCTAGGCGAGAGTGCTACCCACTACACCACTGTGCCACCCAATACTTGATGTACTCACTTCAGGTTTTTATTGGCCCCCAACTATTTTTGTTATTCATTTGTTTGAATTATTGACTAAAAATCTACAACACGTTGAACCAATCTATACTAGCCTATCACTTATCAAATCTATATTAGCCTATCACTCAGAAGAAATTTAGATCCGATTGGCAATCACATTGAAAAGTTTGTTATCAAAGAGACCCTTTCACTAACTTAAAAATTGCAGTTAAAAGAAGAGAAAAACGATTTTCAAAAGTTATTAAGTATTTAACCAGTTCCAGACCGCCCACCGCACATATACTGCAGCAGGGTGGCCCGCCTGCGTGAAACAACATGCCTGTACGTTGTCCGCGCTCCCCTACCTGGGGCAGGCCCGTGTACCGCCGGCGACCCGCTCCCACTGTGAATGGACACAACGGGAACCAATTAGCGGGCCAGGCGACCGCGGTGGCCGTTGGCCACCCGCGATTGTTCAGGGAAGTGACAGAACGGCGGTCTGCCTATGTGAACAAGGCAGACTGTTGTTCTGTCACAGATAAAGAGAGAGATCTTGTGTTCCTACTAATCAGGAACACAGATCTCTTGTGCATCCATCCCCAAACAGTTAGAAAACACTCCCAGGGAATACATTGAACCCTTTGCCCCTGATGTTAACCCCTTCCCTGCCAGTCTCATTTATACAGTGTCGGTGCATTTTTTTTTTTAGCAATGATCACTGTATTGTTGTCACTGGTCCCCAAAAAGTGTCACTTAGAGTCCAATCTGTCCGCCGCAATGTCGCAGTCCCGCTAAAAATTGCTGATCGCTGCCATTACTAGTAAAAAAAAATCAAAAGTCCCTAAATCTACCCCATAGTTTATAGACGCGATAACTTTTGGCAAACCAATCTATATACGCTACTTGGGATTTTTTTTTACCAAAAATATGTAGCAGAATACAAACTGACCTAAATTGATGAAGAAATTAGATTTTTTTTAATGGATATATTTTATAGTAGAAAGTAAAAAAAAATATATTTTTTTCAAAATGGTTGCTCTTTTTGTTTATAGCGCAAAAAATAAAAACCGCACCGCAGAGGTGATCAAATACCAAAATAAGAAAAGCTCTATTTGTGGGGAAAAAACGGACATCAATTTTGTTTGGGTACAACGTTGCACGACCGCGCAATTGTCAGTTAAAGTAACGCAGTGCTGTAACACAAAAAATGGCCTGGTCATGAAGGGGGGTAAATCCTTCCAGGGCCGAAGTGGTTAAAATGCTTACTTGTTTTTCTGTGCCATAAATGATGTGCCTTTGAACTTACTAGAAAATGTGACTCCACCGTGAAGAGTCAGTGCCCTAGAATAGCCCCCTATCTCCTTGCACATCATAGCCCTCTCCTCTTTTGGAAGTGTCTAATGACTCTTTGTGCTGACCCAGCTCCTCTGCCCCTCTTATCACCTCTCTACATAACCTTTTATGTAGCTGCCAGGGAAATACTACAGAGCAGTGGTCTCCAAACTGTGGCCGGGGGGGGGGGATGTGGCCCATTGCTTCCCTTTATTTGGCTCTTGGTGCACAATTCTTCCATTGGACATCAATGATGGGGGACCATTCCTCCCACTGACATCAATGATGGGGGACCATTCCTCCCACTGACATCAATGATGGGACACTATTCCTTCCACTGACAACAGCAATGGGGCTCTACTCTTCCAACTGACACAATCGATGAGGCTCTATTCCTCCAACTGACACCAATGATGGGGCACCATTCCTCCCACTGACACCATCAATGAGGCACTATTTCTCCAACTGACACCATAAAATGGGGCACTAAGCCTCTCTCTAAAGTCATTACTTACTGACACTGATGCCAGGAATGTTTTTACTCCCATTGGCAACAGCCCAGCCCCCCTAAGCCTGAAGGACAGTGAACATTTGGCGAGCACATCTCAAAAGCCCATTTACACTAGCCTCAAATATTAATAAAGGCATATGAAAATTCATCAGTTGTGCCTAAAGCTGAATTCCAGGAATATTTTTTTTTTTCACTTTTATGGGTCCAGCTTGTGGATGCAGAAATTCACTGTAGTAGCCTGTGGTATATACATTCAGTGCTGGTCCCTACTTGGTGCTTCTCAGGTAACTTGCCTTCTGTATACTGAACACGTGGGGGGGGGCACTCACTCGGCACCTCCACCATTACATAAGGCAAGTCGTCTGAGCAGCACCTGGAAGAGACCTGCACTAACTGTATGTAGCACAGACCACAACAGTGAATTTCTGCATCCCCAGCGACCCCAAGGATGTGGAATATGAAGAATTAGATGTAACCAACCTGGACCAATATAAAGGTCAGTTCAGCTTTAACACACTGGTCATTTTTACAAAGTTCCGTGCACTCATTATACAGAATTATAATTTGACCATTTATTAAAACTATCATACCTTTATGTGATCGGGGTCCACTGTTCTAAGGTCACACGTCTCTGCATCCAGGCCCACTTTGCAGATATAGAGGATACATATTATAAAACCTAAGAACAACATACACCTAGGAAAAAGGAGAAAAAGTCCAGTTTAACACTATGTACAATGCTCATACTACAGGCTCTTTGCATTTTATATATATATATATATATATATATATATATATATATATATTTATATATATATATATATATATATATATACACACACATATACACACAGCTTACTGTATATACAGTGGAACCTTGGATTACGAGTATAATCCGTTCCAGGATTATGCTCGTAATCCAAAGTACTCGCATATCAAAGCGAGTTTTCCCATTGAAGTCAATTAAAACGAAAATAATTTGTTCCGCATGACTTCAATGGAATGCAATACCGCAGGTGGCCAGAGGCGGGGGGGCGCCAGAGAGCCTCAGAAACGGCAAAAAAGGCCCGAATACACTTCGGTTGACCTTGGCAAACCTCGGAAAGACTTCCTACCCGAGATTTGCAGAGGTCAGCCGTGCTGTCCTCGGGCCTTTCCGTGCATTTCGGAACGGCGCCGATCGGATGCGATTGGCGACGCTCAGCTCTGCTCCGGCACCCCCCCACCTCAGGCCAAAAGCGGTACTGCACATCGCTTTGGCCTGAATTGTGCTAGTTTTGCGAGACAACACTCGCAAACCGAGTTACGATTTTTAAAAATACAGTGCTTGTATTGCGAAATGCTCCTGAACCGCGTTACTCGCAATCCGAGGTTCCACTGTATACACTGATCGGCCCTAACTTTATGACTACTGACAGGTTCAGTGATTGTTGAGATCTGAAAGTCGGTGGGCTGTGGCTCGGCTGACACTCTAGTACATGTGGTGGGAATGCCGGAGAATTAAGAGGTTCTGGACAAGAGTGTACCATTTCATTTATACAGTCTTGGAACACAGTATCTCCAAGAATCCCTATGAGGCCTTATTAAACCTCAAACCCCTCTCTGCCTTTCGTCAATTAAAATTTGATATAATTTATTTTCATGGCTGCTAAGCAAACCTTAGCGAGGACATGGAAATCTGGGGCTCCAACAAACATGCACGTAAAATAAAAAATAGCATGGTACTTGTTTCATAAGAAAATGGCAGCAATTTTACATGATAAATTGTACCTTGAAGACTCAGTTTGGTCATTCTAGGTTGCCAAGATGTGTTATTATTAATGGGGGATCTCCCATGGGTGTGGAGGCCCGTTCAGGACCATCTCCTACCCTTTCCCTCCCTTTCTCTCTCCCCCTCCCTCCATATTTTTCCTTGCTTTCTATTTTTTTCTTCTTTCCACCTATGGCTTTCTATATAGTTTTCAATCTTGCAGTTGGGGCATGTCTCTTTGGAGTTCAGCTACCATAATTCCGGGTATACATATGTGCCACCTTGTAAACCATGTGTGGCTTCATGATGATATATATACTTTTAGGGTAAGCGTTCCATTCTTTACTATGACTCTCCTACTTGGGGTCTGGTATACACAAATCTATTTGGTAGGGGTAGACTTGGTAGGCCTTCAGTGGCCGATATCTACATGGTGGTTGGTTTATACGTAGGATGGTTTATACGTAGTTTTTCACATTTCATTATTCTTTTGACTTCCTCGTGTCTTGATTATACATTACAACATATATTTCTGTGAGACAAACTTATTCCTCTACAACTGTAATCTTGCTATTTAAAATACAAAAACCTATTGAAAACGCAAGTGTCTTAACAAGAACCTTCATGGCAGGACTGCCTGGTTTTATTATAATGAAAGCTGCAGATTTAAAGACTGAAATCAACTTTGGGAAATGATATTCACATGTTGAAGCTTTTATGAGATTGGGTTTTAATCTACTTTAACTGTTAAATAATAGAATGCATAGTAAATAGTGATACTTGATAGAAAAACAGTGTGTAAACTCTATCACTGCCACCATGCGTTGGCAGCAGTAGGGAATTTTTATATAATTTACAGCCGCTGGATTGCTTGCACTGATCCCCCTATAATGGACAAACCCTGTTTCCCGGGCTCCGCAATCCTATCTGTGGGTCCAGTACACGCATGGCGGGAGTCATCAAGTAGAGGGCAAGGAGACCAGCCATCGATTGTTCGCTGATCCTCCCTACCTAGTAAGAACCTGGATGTGATGAGGATTTAGTCACTTCCGGTCTCTGCTGGGGAAGAAGCTAATGGAGCGTGATCTGAGCTCCATTAGCTTCAGTGGAGTGCAATGGAGACATCAGGGGGTCTAAAAAAAGGTACACCAAGACCCTCCTCCAAAAAAAAATATTTTAGTCCCCCACCCGTATGTATGTAAATGCACATCAGTGGGGTCTAGGTATGCAAAAGTTGATTGTGCTACATGTCACTTATCGCCGCACATGCCAGAGTGAGAGCAATAATTCTAGAGCCATAATTCACAGTTACCTCTAAACTGATGACCGGTAAAAGCTTTTAAAGCATCACCTATGAAAATTTCTGAGTACCAAAGTTTGTCGCTTTTCCACAGACACGCGCAGTTTTAACGCTTGAAATGTTTGGCATCTACTTTTTGGCATCACCTCTCCTTTTAATATTTTTATGAACTTTACTGTACTTTTACTAAAAGTTTGTGCTTGGTAAACTGTTACAATAATATCGCATGATATTAAAAAAAAAAAAAAAAAAAAAAAAAAAACTACCATTTTACTTTCCAGGGTCTCTGCTTTCAGAAAACATATACTGTTGGGGGGGAGGGGTTAAACTAATCTTCAAGTCTAAAATGATTCTTGTACAAAAAAAAAAAAAAAAAAAAATCAAAAATTATTCTGGCAGCAAAAGGGTTAAATGTTAGGACGCGTCCATTGTTGTCTAACCATTATGTGGGAAATGTTATTTATTAAAAAACATGAGGTTTATTATCCTCTCCTCATTAACGTTACTCGGAATTCTATTACACTAATTACTGCTCTGTTTTGCAAACTGTTAGAAAGTATTACCTCATTTAACCTCCCACAGATTTTTGGAATGTGGCCATTAAAGTGTATCTAAACTAAAAAACAAAAGTGTAATATAATACAGGTTACCGGTCCTTAGATGTGATGACTGCATTCATTTTTTTTTCAGGCTTTTTTTCCTTTATTTTCCTCTGGAGTCACCTAAGGTTGCTCTCCTGACTCAGAATACAAACCCCTCCCCCTCTCCTCTTCCTCATATAGCCTAGTACACACTATCTATTTTTTTTTTACGTTCAACCCAGCAGGCTGAATGAAAAAAAAAAACTGAAGAGCTCAGGAGGAGCCGCTGTACTAAGCATCCGATGTTAGTACAGCGATCTCCCCTGCTGTGCTATTGCACCATCAGAGACCCCCCACCCCGCCAGAGCATTCCAATCAGGGCTCTCAGCCATTGGCGCCGATCGTCAGATCACGAGCCGGTCGCCACCCAGTTTCTATTGAGCCGGTCAATGCCGCCCGTGTCTAAGGCCCTTAAGACAGAAAAGGAAAGGAGTGTGTAATACACAGAAGATATCTAGGAAAGCTGATAACATAGTTTGAGGTTTTGGTTTAGTTGCACTTCCTGACCGCCCACCGTGGCTATACGTCGGTACTTTGACGTTAAATACCATTGTTATGGCAGCAGGTAGCTGCCATAACCCCGGTATTTTTCTCCACAGCAGGCGGTCCGCTTTATTTATATTTTCTGTGGAGAAAAATACCAGGGTTATGGCAGCTACCTGCTGCCATAACAATGGTATTTAACGTCAAAGTACCGACGTATAGCCACGGTGGGCGGTCAGGAAGTGCAACTAAACCAAAACCTCAAACTATGTTATCAGCTTTCCTAGATATCTTCTGTGTATTACACAGAAAGTGGTCTCCGCGGCGCATTCGCCACAAGATTACTTTTATGGGTGGCGGGAGAGATGCCCCCTCCCGCCGCGTCCCGGTGGTCTCCGCTGTTTACCAGAGCTGTTGGAAGCAGCAAAGAAGATCCGGTCCTGTGGCCTGATGGGCAGGAAGTCGAGTGAGGGCATGATGGCCCCCACTCAACTCTATGCCCTTGGAGGACCGGAGCAACGTCAAACGTCAATTTTTTTTTTAAAGCGCCCCGTCCCTCTGAACTTTACGCGCAGAAGCGAACGCATATGTAAGTCACGCCCACATATGTAAATGGTGTTCAAACCCCACATGTGAGGTATCACCGCGATTGTTAGAGCGAAGAAGATCCAGTCCTGTGGCATGATGGGCAGGAAGTCAAGTGAAGGCATGATGGCCCTCACTCAACTCTATGCCCTTGGAGGAATGGAGCAACGTCAAACGTCAATTTTTTTTTAAAGGCACCCCGTCCCTCCATACTTGCACGCAGAAGTGAACGCATACGTAAGTCACGTCCACATATGTAAATGGTGTTCAAACCCCACATGTGAGGTATCGCCGCAATCGTTAGAGCGAGAGCAATAATTCTAGCCCAAGAGCTCCTCTGTTACTCCAAACTGGTAACCTGCAGAATTTTCAAAACGTCGCCTATGGAAATTTTTAAGTGTCAAAGTTTGTCGCTATGCCACGAGCGGGCGCAATTTAAAAGCGTGACATGTTGGGTATCAATTTAACATTATCTTTCACAATATAGAAAAAAAATTGTCTAACTTTACTGTTTTCTCATTTTTTTATTTAAAAAAGTATATTTTTTCCAAAACAAGGGGCATTTGTAAGAACGCTGTGTAAATATGGTGTGATAAAGTATTACAATGCTGGGCTGTAGAGTGGCGGCTCGCTGAGAGGCTACAACGGGTGTCAGTCCAGGAACCAGGCGGATCCAGACTTTATTGTTGTGATGACGCGGTGCCTGGACTGATTTCTGACTTCAGTCCGCTCTCTGCTAAAAACGGGTCACAGGAGTGCAAAACGAATTACACTCCTGTAATCCATAGGAGAAGCCCAGCCAAACGAGCCCAGGCTGGAGTTCTCCTTAAAGTGGTTAAAAGGATAGTTCACCTTTACAAAAAGCCTGCCTATGCAGGTAAGGGATGTTTGTAGAATAAAACAAACTGACTAACGGCCTTTATCTGCATAGGCAGTTTTGTGGTAAAGGTGAACTATCCCTTTAACCACATAACCACTTAAGGACCGAGCCTCTTTCTAAGATTTCTTGTTTACAAGTTAAAAACTTTTTTGCTAGAAAATTACTTAGAACCCCCAAACATTATATTTTGCGTACCGTATTTGCGCAGCGGTCTTACAAGCGCACTTTTTTTTTTGAAAAAAATACACTTTTTTGAATTAAAAAAATAAGACAACAGTAAAGTTAGCCCAATTTTTTTTTTTTATTGTGAAAGACAATGTTACGCCGAGTAAATTGATACCCAACATGTCACGCTTCAAAATTGCGCCCGCTTGTGGAATGGCGACAAACTTTTACCCTGAAAAATCACCATATGCGACCTTTAAAAAATTCTACAGGTTGCATGTTTTCAGTTACAGAGGAGGTCTAGGTCTAGAATTATTGCTCTCACTTTACCGATCGCGGAGATACCTCACATGTGTGGTTTGAACCACCATTCTGTGATGGTGGAGGTGAGCAGTGATGACTAGGCCTCACTTAGCAACATCCTGGGAGTATTCCAGTCATGCTTCAAAAGGTATATAAATGGCCTAGACATATAGGGTATTATTGATCTTTAGTCAGAGCTGCGTCATTTGTTTTAATCTACAAACATCCCTTGCCTGCATAGGCAGGTTTTTTTGTAAAGGTGAACTGACCTTTTAATTTCTGGCAGGATTAACAATTTCTCTTGCTGAAAATTTACACCTAAAGACTGGTAAGCTGCAATATATTACAATTTGTTCCTGGACTTAGATCTGCTATAAAACCTTAGCATTTGCACAGCAGTTAGGGTGTGCTCTGCAAAAAAGTGTAGTGATAGATATGCTGTAAGCTCTATTGCTCCATTTTGAGACCACTGGACTTTTTTTACGTGCAGATATAGTGCATCCGGAAAGTATTTACAGTGCTTCACTTTTTCCACATTTTGTTATGTTACAGCCTTATTCCAAAATGGATTAAAATAATTATCTTCCTCAAAAATTCTACAAACTCTCCATAATAACAAAGTGAAAGAAGTTTGTTTGAAATCTTTGCAAATTTATTAAAAATAAAAAATGAAAAAAATCCCAAGTATTCACAGCCTTTGCTCAATACTTTGTTGAAGCTCCTTTGGCAATAATTACATCCTCAAGTCTTTTTGAGTATGATGCTACAAGCTTGGCACACCTATTTTGGGGCAGTTTCTCCCATTCTTCCTTGCAGGACCTCTCAAGCTCCATCAGGTTGGAAGGAGAGCGTTGGTGCACAGCCATTTTCAGATCTTTCCAGAGATGTTTAGTCGGGGGTCTGGCTGGGCCACTCAAGGACATTCACAGAGTTGTCCTGCAGCCACTCCTTTGTTATCTTGGCTGTGTGCTTAGGGTTGTTGCCCTGTTAAACATGAACCTTCGCCCCAGTCTGAGGTCCAGAGCGCTTTGGAGCAGGTTCATCAAGGGTGTCTCTGTACATTGCTGCATTCATCTATCCCTCGATTCTGACTAGTCTTCCCATTCCTGAGGCTGAAAAATATCCTCACAGCAGTATACTGCCACCACCATGCTTCACTATAGGGGTGGTACTGGCCAGGTGATGAGCAGTGCCTGGTTTCCTCCAGACATGACACTTGCCATTCAGGCCAAAGAGTTCCGTCTTTATTTCATCAGACCAGAGAATTTTGTTTCTCATGGTCTGGGAGAGCTTCAGGGGCCTTTTGGCAAACTACAGGCAGGCTGCCATGTGCCTTTTGAGGAGTGGCTTCCGTCTGGCCACTCTACCATACAGGCCTGATTGATGGAGTGCTGCAGAGATGGTTGTTCTTCTGGAAAGTTCTCCTCTGTCCACAGAAAAACGCTGGAGCTCAGTCAGAGTGACCATCGGTTCTTGGTCACCTCCCTAAGACCATTCTCCCCCGATCACTCATTTTGGCCAGGCGGCCCGCTCTAAGAAGAGTCCTGGTGGTTCCAAACTTCTTCCAATTACAGATGATGGAGGCAACTGTGCTCATTTGGACCTTCAATGCTGTAGACCTTTTTCTGTGCCCTTCCCCAGATCTGTGCCTCAATACAATCCTGTCTCAGAGGTCTACAGACAATTCCTTGGACTTCTTGGCTTGGTTTGTGCTCGGACATTGTTAACTGTGGGACCTTATACAGACAGGTGTGTGCCTTTCCAAATCATGTCCAATCAACTGAACTTACCACAGGTGGACTCCAATCAAGTTGTAGAAGCATCTCAAGGATGATCAGTGGAAACAGGATGCACCTGAGCTCTGAGCTCAATCTTGAGTGTCATGACAAAGGCTGTGAATACTTATGTACATGGGATTTTTTTTTTTTTTATTTTGAATAAATTTGCAAAGATTTCAAGCAAACTACTTTCACGTTATCATTATGGGGTATTGTTTATAGAATTTTGAGGAAAATAATGAATTTAATCCATTTGGAATAAGGCTGTAACATAACAAAATGTGGAAAAAGTGAAGCGCTGTGAATACTTTCCGGATGCACTGTATGCAAAAGTTTGAAAAAAAGCTAAAAAAGCTTTTTTTTCTTTTTTTTTTTTAATCAACGGCAACATAAAAATAATATCCATTGAAAGATAAATTGGGTTAAAAATAGGGGAAGTTGCATCAAATCTCACCTTCAATCTGAAGCGATTCTACAACAGAACTTCTTTCCGGCCACAAAAACATTGATTGCAATGTACATGTTACATAGTGGTGTGCACATTGGAGTGAAAGAAATAATTTTAGCACCAGAACTCCTGTGAAACTCTATACTCAAGACCTGTAGTGGCGTTTAAAGCATCGCCTATGGAAAATATAGGGTACTGATGTTTGTCACCATTTCACGGGTGCACTCAAATTTAAAGAGATTGTAAAGTCAGAGTAGGATTACGGTCAGCCCCTCTGTTATACCAAGGTATACTACACAGTGCACATTTTTGTTTAAAATGATGCCGATAAATACCTTCTTTCAGATTGCCTCTGTGCAATCACATGACCTCCCACCACTCTTCTCCCTTGATCTAAGGGCTTCAGTGGGAGGGGCTGAGGTCTCTCTCTGACATCAGCAGGGAGGTCACGTGACCACTGTGCTGTCCGCTCAGCCTCACCTGCTGTAGCCGTTAAATCGGTGGAGGAGAACGGTGGGAGGTCACATGACTGCAGAAAAAATCTTAAACTCTGAGCTTTTAAAGTGGACCTTCAGTCATTTTTTCAACTTTCCATCTATTAAATCTTCTGCCCTTGTTGTTTTAACTTTGGATAGTAAAACTATTTTTTTTCTGCCAGTAAATACCTTATACAGGCCGTTTCTTGTCTGGTCATTAGCCTAGGCTTATGACATCATGCACAGCTCTCTCTCTGTCACTCTCATGAGAGTTTGCCAGGAAGGGAGGGGGGGATGAGTCATAAGAGGGCCAATGAAAGCTACAGGGCTGCACAGCTGGAGGTGTGCCTCTGTGTGCGTCTGTGTAAATCCAGGAAGTGAACAGGCAGCAGCTTCAGCTTCCCACAGGTAAAATGGCTGCAGCCAGACTCAGTGGAGGGAGATTTCTGCAGCATATTTGGCAAGTACAGAATCACAGTATATTTAATATTTAGGATTTAAACGGACAGCGCACCTTTTTCTATATATGATTGGGACGTTTGTTGCGTTTGTGTGTCCTAAAATTAGCTTTAGTGTATTTTTTACTGAAATTTTGCATTTCCTAGACTTTTGCGGTCATACCATGTGACACAAAAAATTGGAACTACAGTTATTTCATTTTCTAGGGTGTCTTTTTTCAGAAAATAGATAATGTTAGGGGTGTTATGCAATCTTCAGGCCTAAAGTGATTTTTAAACATGTTCAAAAAATGCAAATTTGGCTTCGGCAGCAAAAGTATTAACCGCTTCCCGACCGCCCACTGTATATTGACGTCCTGTTTTTTAAAGATGGATATCTCGGTAACGGCAGCAGCTGCTGTCACAACCGAGGTATCCATCTTTAGGGTCGGCGATTCTGTACACGATAACGGTGGTCTCTGCGGCGGGTTCACCGCGAGATCACCGTTATCGGCGGCGGGAGAGGTGCCACCCCCCCTCCCGCCGTTCTCCTGTGCCCTCCGCCGCTTACCGGAGCCGTTGGTAGCGGCGGAGGAGATCGGGACCTGTCACTGCTGAGGTACTGAGACGAGTGAGGCCAAGATGGCCCCCACCCGTCTCTATACCATGTGACGGCCGGAGCGACGTCATTACGACGGCTCCGCCCACTTCTCTTAAAGGCACAATTTTTTTTGTGTCATTTTTTTAAACGTTTTTTTTTTTTTTTTTTTTTTTTTTTGCATTTTAGTCTAAATATGAGATCTGAGGACTTTTTGACCTCAGATCTCATATTTAAGAGGACCTGTCATGCTTTTTTCTATTACAAGGGATGTTTACATTCCTTGTAATAGGAATAAAAGTGATCCAAATTTTTTTTTTAAAAAAACTGTGAAAAAATAAATAAAATAAAGTAAAATAAATAATAATAATAAAAAAAAAATTTTTAAAGCGCCCTGTCCCGACGAGCTCGCGCGCAGAAGCGAACGCATACGTGAGTAGCGCCCGCATATGAAAACGGTGGTCAAACCACACATGTGAGGTATCACCGCGACCGGTAGAGTGAGAGCAATAATTCTAGCCCTAGACCTACTCTGTAACGCAAAACATGCAATCTGTAGAATTTTTTAAACGTCGCCTATGGAGATTTTTAAGGGTAAAAGTTTGACGCCATTCCACGAGCGGGCGCAATTTTAAAGCGTGACATGATGGGTATCAATTTACTTGGCATAACATTATATTTCACAATATTTAAAAAAATTGGGCTAACTTTACTGTTGTCTTATTTTTTTTTTCAAAAAAGTGAATTTTTTCCAAAAAAAGTGCGCTTAGAAGACCGCTGCGCAAATACGGTGCAAAAAAAAGTATTGCAATGACCGCTATTTTATTCTCTAGGGTGTTAGAAAAAAAACAATATATAATGTTTGGGGGTTCTAAGTAATTTTCTAGCAAAAAAACCTGTTTTAAACTCTTAAACACCTAAAATCCAAAACGAGGCTGGTTTTGAAGTGGTTAAACAGGCAGCTACAGAAAAGTATACAGAACAAATTATAACTACTGCACTGCAAAGGATTGTGAAATTCCAGGAATAAAATAAACATCTGCACCTAGGGCAATTTGTACTACACTGCAAATAAGTTCTAACAATAGCTGACAGATCCGGGCACCAGTTCATGGGCAAACTATATATCGCAGAGCATGCAGAAGAGCTAAAAGTAGTGCAATTGTCCTTCCTTCCATTGCTTCCACATCCTGCTCTCCTACTTCCATTCTGGAACACTCAGTCATCACATACAGTGACTATAAAAAAAAAAAACTATTACAGCGTTATCTTTATAACATTTATATACTGTACACCACTTCTCCTTTTCCCCTTGTAAGGTGCCAAAACCCACATCTAATTCCAGATTTTGGTTACAGTTGCAGAAAAACACTCTATAGTTGTCACCAGTATAAAAGGTGACAGCATGTGCTTTTAATTTAATTTTCAGTAGAGTTCTCCGCCTGTCCTTTAGACTTTAGGGGGGCTGGACTTTGGCCAGTGGGAGTACATATTGCTTTAGTCTTGGTGGTCAGTGGACGTAAAAAAACAAAAGGCACAGCATCCCTGTGGTTAGTAGGAGGAGGAATAATGCCCCATCATTGGTGTGAGTGGATGATATAATGCCCCATCAATGTCAATAGAAGAGATAGTGCCACATCATTGGGGTCAGTGGAAAGAACAGTGCCCCATCATTGGTGTCAGTGAAAAGAATAGTGCCAGGTCATTGGGGTCAGTGGAAAGAATAGTGCCTCATCATTGGTGTCAGTGGAAAGAATAGTGCCCCATCATTGGTGTCAGTGGAAAGAATAGTGCCCCTTTATTGGTGTCAGTGGAAAGAATAGTGCCACATCATTGGTGTCAGTGGAAAGAATAGTGCCCCTTTATTGGGGTCAGTGGAAAGAATAGTGCCACATCATTGGTCTCAATGGAAAGAATAGTGCCACATCATTGGAGTCAGTGGAAAGAATAGTGCCCCATCATTGGGGGCAGTGGAAAGAATAGTGCCCCATCATTGGTGTCAGTGGAAAGAATAGTGCCACATCATTGGGGTCAGTGGAAAGAATAGTGCCCCATCATCGGTGTCAGTGGAAAGAATAGTGCCCCATCATTGGTGTCAGTGGAAAGAATAGTGCCACATCATTGGGGTTAGTGGAAAGAATAGTGCCACATCATTGGGGTCAGTGGAAAGAATAGTGCCCCATCATTGGGGTCAGTGGAAAGAATAGTGCCCCATCATTGGGGTCAGTGGAAAGAATAGTGCCCCATCATTGGGGTCAGTGGAAAGAATAGTGCCACATCATTGGTGTCAGTGGAAGAAGTTACACCCCACTATTGGTGTCAATGGGCAAAATAATACCCCACTGTTGGTGTCAGTGGGAGGAATAGTGTTTTGTATCAGTAGATGAATAGTGTTCCAAGGGCCAGATACAGGCAAGCAAAGGGCGCAAGCAGCCTGCAGTTTGGAGACCACTGGTTTAGGACACTATCTGCATGTGCTTGCATGGATTTCCTTTGGGCATTCTGGTTTTGTCCCAAATTCCAAAGTATAATTTGATCCTAGTATGCGTATGAATGTGAGATAGGGACCTTAGAGTTTAATCTCCTCGAGGGCAGGGACCAATGTGACTGTACAATAAATCCCTGCATAACCTAATAGCACTATACACATACCTGTAATATATACACTATTACTGAGCATGTACACACCTGATGGGAACAATTTGTGTGAAATAGATTTGTGGTATTTATATAGTTCAGTGTACTTCAATATTTATATAGTCTTAAGAGTACCCAGACCCATTCACATTACTCTCTTACTTTTTGGGGGCTGTAAAACAGGGATAAGAGTTTTCCATTAAACGAATAGGATTCTCTAACTACAACCAGTAAACACTATAACCTATTATCCTACCAATGGCAGATTAAGTGACATGCAAATCAGTACCTTTCCTGTGCCTGTCACATATTATGTATCTGCAAGATTATATTATATGTGCAATATGATCACGCTTTAGTCTAGAAAGAACTTTGTGAATTGTTGAACAATCAATTCTTTACTGCTGCCAGGAAACAGAATAGTGGGAACTATTGTGTGTGGAGTGCGGAGTATTCCAACTGTTTTGCATTGCACAATCCTTTTCATATGTTTTTTTCCCCATCACATTTCCTGTGCCTGGAAGCATGTGAGGACTGGCAGTACAACAACCAGAGATTCAGGTATCAAATGTTGGCAGTTTCCTGCCTAAAGCAGAATGTAACTGTATCTGTGCACCACAAACGCTATATCATTCATTGTTAATATTCAAATAAACCTCTGCCGTCCATCCATGTCTCCATGCTTTATTTTGCTGAGAAATAACTTTAACACTCCCTGGCATTTCTAGCTTTGGCCATCTTGAATAAGGCCAGACGATTCACGTAGCCTTTACTTCCCGGAATCCATCTGCCCTTAGACTCCTGAGATGTATGACATCATTTTGGCCTGGGCAAGAAACCAGAAAGCAAGTGAAGAAATGTAAAAAAAAAAAAGGTTTAAATGAAGTAAATATAATATACCTTTCTATCTATTTACAAAGGATTCAAAATAGTTAATGCTGATTGAGAGAGCTTTAATCAGTCAAAATAAAGGCTGTGCACCACCTGGCTCAACAAACTTTGATCTGAAGCTTAAAGGACTGGGTGGAAAATTGTTGAGGAACAGTCACTGTTTGGTCTGCTTTGGGAGATTCTGGCACAGATGGAAGGATCTGTTAGATTTTTTTAATTCAAAGACAGAACGTATGGCTAGCTTAAAGTGGTAGTTATTTCTGTACTGCCACTTGTACCTACAGGTAAGCCTATAATAAGGCTTACCTGTAGGTACTGTAAATATCGCCTAAACTTGTACTATGTAGGAGATATTCAGAGTGCATGCAGCTGATGACATCATCAGCGCATGTGCTCTGAAGGTCCGGTGTCTTGTCGAATACTGTCCCCCATCCGATAGTGTCCGCCCTGTACTGCGCAGGCGCAGTACAGAGGACAAACGAGAGCCGAAAGTCTCCAAAGTTCAACAGCTGATCGTCAGCTGTACACGGCGCCTGCGCTTTTATTCTTACCCTGTGTCCAGGTTTATTCCCTACTATCCAAGTGGACATAGAGTAAGAATAAATAGATGCCGAGCACAGCGAGGCCGTGCCCGAAGCGTGGCGAGCGGCCCTCTTACACAGCCATCACTAATGAGTGCCCAAGCGCCGTGTACAGCTGGTCAACTTCGGACACTTTCGGCATCTCCTTCTCCTCCGTACTGCGCAGGCGCTGCGCCTGCGTAGTACGGGGCGGAAACTATCTGATAGGAGGACAGTTCTCGTCAGAACAACGGCTTACAATGGCAGCTACGCTTACTACCGCTTTAACTACTTCAATACCGGGCACTTACACTCCCTTCCTGCCCAAGCCAATTTTCAGCTTTCAGCACTGTCGCTGTTTAAATGACAATTGCGCGGTCATGCTACACTGTACCCAAACAAATTTTTTATTATTTTGTTCCCACAAATAGAGCTTTCTTTTGGTGGTATTTGATCACCCCTGCTTTTTTTATTTTTTGCTAAACAAATAAAAAATACCTATAATTTTGAAAAAAATAAAGTTTTTCTTTTGTTTCTGTTATAAAATTTTGTAAATAAGTAAGTTTTCTCCTTCACTGATGGGCACTGATAAGGCAGCACTGACGGGTGGCACTGATATGCAGCACTGATTGGCTTTGATACGCGGTACTGATGGGCACTCATGGGTGGCACTGATGGGTACTGATAGGCGACACTGAAAGGCTGCACTGCTGGGTACTTATGGGTGGCACTGATAGGCGGCACTACTGGACACTGATGGGCACCCATACATGGCACTGATAGATGGCATTGATAGGCATCACTGATGGCACTGGCAGGCATTGGGAATGGGCACTGATTGGCAGCTTCCTGGGCACTGATTGGCATTTCCCTGGTGGTCTAGGGGGGCATACCTGGTGGTCCAGTGTGGTGGCAATCCCTGGTGGTTCTGGTGGTATCCTGGTAGTCCTGGGTGGGCATCCGAGGGGGGGATGCGCTGATAAAAAATCAGCACAGACCCCCCCCCCCCCCGTGAGGAGAGCAGCTGGTCAGCTCTACTCTACTCGCGTCTGTCAGACGCGAGTGAGGAAAAGCCGATCAACGGCTCTTCCTGTTTACATCGTGATCAGCCTTGATTAGACACAGCTGATCATGTGGTAAAGAGCCTCCGTCAGAGGCTCTTTACTGAGATCAGTGTAGCGGTGTGTCACACTGACACACCACACCACCGATCGCCACAATGTGCGCCCCCACGGGCACGCGAGAGCGGTCGTTCTGGAGGGCCGTCATATGACGTCCACCCAGAATGAGAACTGCACCGCCCCGCCGCCATTTGATAGTGGGCAGGCGGAAAGTGGTTAATATATAGTATATCCTCTTAACCCCTTCATGACAAAGACAAAACAAATTCTAACTCCTGAACACAATTCTGCAACTTTGACGTATAACTGTACTTATCATCACAACTACGTAGTGTATCCAGGTGGACCTTGTTTTTTTTTCAGGACAAATTGGGCTTTCATTTGGTGATCAATGGAAATAGCCATCTCCTGGGTTTTTTTTTTATTTAACACGTTGCCACCCGGCCTTTGGCATAATGACGCCAGGGCCGTCATTTGACATTCTCCCGGATAGGGCCGAAATGCAGTGTGATCTGTCACTGGCTGTTTCCATGGGACGCAGCAGATGACTGACCACTGTACCAGCCCGCTGACAGTACCATGTGACCGCTGTAACCATTTACAGCAGGTCACATGACAGTTGTAAACAATGGATGGCTTCTATTCAAGCCATCCATTGAGTACAATTGTGTTGCTAGCTGTGATTGGTCACAGTGATCACATGGTGCAGACTGGGCCAATCACAGCTCATCTGTGCCATGTGATCAGCTGTGGCCAATCACAGCTAATCACAACAAAACAAACTGAATGAGTCGATTTCATTCAGTAAAATGCTTGCATATTGCAATGAAATTCATTGGTATAAGCAAACAATGTGTAAAAAAAACAAAAAATACCACTTCCTCAGAGTAGTATGATGTTATATGGTAACATTATATTGCTCTGGTCACAGTGTGTTAAAAACTGTCATCGGTCAGTGTCCCTGATCACCGCCACACCAGTTTTATGATGATTATGTACTGCACTGGTGACCGTATCTAAAAAAAAAAAAAAATAATAATTTTAATTCTTGATTTTCCAAAAAATTATGACAAAAAATGACAACTCTGCCATACCTCTTACAAAATACCTTGGACTGTCTACTCTCCAAAAAGGGGTCATTTGGGGGATATTTGTACTGCTTTTTTTTTTTGGGCCTCAAGAAATGAGATATACCGTATATACTCGAGTAAAAGTCGTTCCGAGTATAAGTCGAGGCCCTAATTTACCACAAAAAAATGGGAAAACATAGTGACCCGAGTATAAGACGAGGGTGAGAAATGCACAGCTACTGTAAGTGGAAAAGAGGGTCAACAATGCCCATTTGCAGCCTCACTGTGCCCATTTGATTGCCTCACTGTGCCCATTTGCAGCCATAGGTCCCCCGAACTTCAAACTCGGTAGTTAAGGGTTCCTAGATGCCCCCTAGCTGCAGCCAAAATTTGGGGTCTCTGAACCCAAATGGTCCCGAAATGACATTGCTGCAGATGGACACAGTTGACCGACTTTGGGGCCCCGTATCTCGGGGCCACTTAGTGCTAGGGACAACAACACGCTCGGACATTCCGACAACAAAATCCTGGACTTTTTTCCGACGGATGTTGGCTTACACTTGTCTTGCATACACACGGCCGCACAAATGTTGTCGGAAATTCCGAACGTCGTGAAGTACAACATGAGGCGAGAAAAATTAGGTTCAATAGCCAGTGCAGCTCTTCTGCTTGATTCCGAGCATGCGTGGAATTTTGTGCGTCAGAATTGTCTACACACGCTCGGAATTTCCGACAACGGATTTTGTTGTGGGAAAATTTGAGATCCAGCTCTCAAATTTTTGTTGTCGGAAAATCCGACAACAAATGTCCGATGGAGCCTACACACATTCGGAATTTGGGAGCTTGTTGTCAGAAATTCCGACCGTGTGTAGGCTCCATCGGACATTTGTTGTCGGAATTTCCGAGCATGTGTACGCGGCATTACACTGTGTTCTGGTCTGAACATGACACACAGAAAACTGTTCTACGAAAGAAAATGCAGGTAGCTGCACCTAGTGTTAATGGGCCCTGAATCGAACTCTGACCTAATCTAACTATTTAATCTTTTCTTTTTTTTTTACCCACATACTTATTTTTGTTTACGTTTTTCTCCTCTAGCAAGACACTTCATGTGTCTTTCTCTCCATTAAAAGGAGAAAACTACACAGGGCGGGCCGTACAGAGACTGATCACTGTGACAGTCAATCAGAGCAATCAGGTGATCAGGAACCTGACCATTGATAGTGAGAGCCCTGTCTCTGGGCTGGGAGCACGCTGTGCATAAAATGCATGAAGGTGAAAAAACACAAAGGTTTATAACCCCTGAAATTCACATTTTACATGAATGAATAAAGTACAGAAAAGTCAAACCACATTATTATTTTCAGTGGAAAAGTTTATCTTTCGTACTGTGTGTGTGTGTTTTATTGTCACAATAGTTAACCTTCCTGGAACCAGAAACACTTCATACTTTATAGGGGTAAGAGGTCCCTCTACAGGAGGTAGGCGCTGTCCGTGTGAGCTTGGATCCAAGACAACCTCAAATTGTGAAAAGTGTACCTTTTGGGGAAAAAAAATGGTACTCGTTGGCCTCCGTGGTCCTTTGCCACAGTTTAACACAAAAGCCAGCTGTATCTAGGCCTAGCCTAAGCTGGCTTGATGCAGGCTAAAGGTCTCAGTGTATATGCACTGACATCACCGGAGGTATTGACAAATGTACTGTGTGGAAAAGGTCACCATACCTGCTCTGTAATCTTCTCACGCATGTTCCTATTCAAATTTAAATTTGCTTCAGGTCACCTCTGCTATATTCAGTGGGAAAGAACACTTCAGGGCCTGTTTATAAAGATCTGCAAATCATTCCTTCACATTCTGTCTAATATCACCTCCAAATCACGCCATGCTTCATTCGACCCTCATACCTACAGTGGGGAAAATAATTATTTGATCCCCTGCAGATTTTGGAAGTTTGCTCACTTACAAATAAAGAATCTATATTTTTATCATAGGTGTATTTTAAATGATAGAAACAGAATATCAACCAAAAAGTCAGAAAAAAAATAAATAAATGCTATAAATTAAGTTGCAGTTCAGTGCGTAAAATAAGTATTTGATCCCCAAGCAAATCATGACTTAGTACTTGGTGGAGAAAACCTTGTTGGCAAGCGCAGAGGTAAAACGTTGTAGTTGGTGACCAGGTTTGCACACATCTCAGGAGGGATTTTGGTCCACTCTTCTTTACGTCCAATGGCCCCTCAATGCGGCAAAGTCGGGATTGAATGTTTAGCGGAGAAACAGCCCCAAAGCATCATGTTTCCACCTCCATGCTTGACTGTAGGAATTGCGTTCTTGGGGTCATCTCTTTGCAAGTGGACAAATGTACAAAATCTGCAGGGGATCAAATAATTATTTTCCCCACTTTATACCCTTCAAGGGTTAGTGTGCATCTGCTTGATGCCTGCTGTCCCTGTCTTGCAGGGGGTTATATTCCCTTCACTGTGGTACTATGAAGGTCAATCTGTGGATGATGTTCCCAATGGCCACATCTGGTCAACGATATGAGCCTGCATCCCTGCCACTTTTTTTACATTTGGCTGTTGGACAGAGAATTTCCCATCTGGCAGATGAATGGGGTTGGGAATACGTCTTTGGCTGCTAGGACACAGTTGGCTGTACAGCGGACAAATGTCCTAGCAACCAATGATGCTGTGTGGCTTGAGAGCTGAAGGTGGACTGTGGATGAAATGTCTCCAGCCTCAGTTTTGTGCCTCCATGGGCAAATTCATGTACCTGCTTTCGTCAGGTACATGAACCTGTTACAGGCACTGACATTTGTCCTGCCGAGGCTGCTGGCTGTATTGCTAGAACTTGAGATCACTAGAATGCCACCAGACTATGCCATTACAATGTGCAGTTCCAGTACCTTCCATATCGTGAATGTGCTACAACAGGATCTGAAGCCTGCTCATTCTACATTCTTATTAATGCATATTTTCTCTCTCTCGCTCTGTCTATCTATCTATCTATCTATATACATACACACACACGTACAAGGCTCTGTTTTTTTGGGATCCGTATTTTTGGAGATTCCATAGCGTCCTGGTCGGGACAGAATCTCCAACCGAATTTCAAGGTTTTGTGGAGGAGCAGCAGGGTGTGTGCTCAGATGCACATGGGCCTTATAATGGAGATTTGGGAATACCTCAGGGCTTGACCCCTGCAGATGAAGGAGGTCTCTGTCCAGGAGTAAAGATGGGAGCCATAGCAGCATGGGGCTGCCAAGTGTATGGTTCAAGGTACTGAGTGGTATTGTGAAACAGTCTGTGGGACCAGAGTAAAGGCCAGGATTCATCAATCCAGGCCACCTTCTTCCATTTTTCCGTGGTCCAGTTCTGATGTTCACGTGCCCATTGTAGGAGCTTTGGGCTGTGGACATGGGTCAGCATGTGCACTGACCGGTCTGCGGCTGCAGCCCTATACACAACAAACTGTGATACCCATTTTTCTGCTTTCAAAACATCAATTTCAGGGACAACATGTTTAGTTGCTGCCAAATATATCGCACCAACGTTCGGATGCCATTGTAACAAGAATATCACTTTACCTGTCAGTACCGGTCAGGGTACCAATGCTGACCGGGAAGCTGAGAAAGATGAAGCTTGCACGTGCATCCTCAAATATTAGGTGGGGCAGCATGGAAATGACAACTCTAAAACCATGTTTTGGTCCATGGGAAACCAAACATGATAGAGGGGTAGGTGTTAAGTATAGGGGGAAAACAGATCCTGGAAAGGCTCTTTCCCAGCTCCACCCTCTCCAGCACAGGGCCCAAGGCATGTGCCTCTCCTGCATCGGGGTCAACTTGGCACTGTTTGAGCCTTCACTGGAAAAGGGAGGGACCTGCATTACAAAATCCATGGTATGCATATTTTGCCCTGTAAAAGTCCTGTTACTCAAAAGGCATCTTTTTTATTTCTGAATTTCTAAGCTGCTTAACATAAACTTAAAATTGAAAATCACATTATTTTCAGTGGAAAAGTTTATCTTGACTAGGGTATTAAAGTTGGTTTGTCCCCATTCTGCTCCCTTTACCCCTTAAAAATAACCACACATAACCACAAGCAGGAGTTGCCATAGCAGCCTTTTATTAACAAACTGTATAAATAACAGATAAACAACACATTAATCAAAGTTCAACTGGAGCCTCAAGGTCCTAGTTGGCATCAAAGAAGAAAGTACCTGCAGCCAACTTAAAGCGGAGCTCCACCCAAAAGGGGAAGCTACACTAAATCTGCCTCCTCCCTCCCTCCCTCCGCTGCCACATTTAGCACCTTTTTTGGGGGGGGGGGGGGGGGTGTACCTGGTTTTGACAGGTACCCACTCCCACTTCTGGCTCAGATCGCCTCGGCGAACTGGGCCGGAAGTTCGGCCCCCCCTCCTTCCCTCCACAGCCGGCCCATTCACAAAGCACAGCAAGATTTGCACATGCGCAGTAGGAAACTGACTGTAAGGCTTCACTACCGGTTTCCCCTAGCTAAGATGGCGGCGCCAGCACCCGAGAGCCGATTCAAGAATTGGCTCGGGTGAGGACCCTGCTGGATGCACGGACAGGTAAGTGCCCTAAAAATAAGAGTCAGCAGCTACAGTATTTGTTGCTGCTGACTTTTAATTTTTTTTTTTGGGGGGGGGGGGGGGGGGCGCTCTTCCTTAATAGGGCTTCCAGAACACTGAGACAACAGGTCACAGATACCAACATACCAACTACTGGGAATGGTACCTCAGATGGGCCCCAACCAAGTACATTTTTTCCTCATGCTAACCTACCCGGGCCTTGTACCCCGCTTGCTGTCATGACAAAGAAACACATCAAAATAAGAAGGCTCCCCCCCACCAAAAAAAAAAAAAAGGAAGGGGGAGGTGGAACCTCAGAACCAAAATGCAGAAAAAAAAAAAGAAAAAAAAAAAAGAGGAGGGAGGGTGGGGAGTTTTCACCAATGCAGCTTCCCTTTGAATGAAGACGTGAGACCCCTTGCCTGACCACCCCCTGCAGCTCCATCTGTTACTGGCCTGTACACCAATCAAGTAATTCCCTACAACTTATATTTTTTTCCAAACTAGGCTGAAACCCCTTATAGATCCAAACCCTTTTAACTCCTGTCATGACGGCCCTCCGTCCATGTTTTCTCTCTTTTAATTCGGGCCTCATTTTCTAGCTATGTGTGTTTTATTTTCACAATGGTTGTCCTTTCAGGAACCAGAGACAATTTATACTTTATGGGTTAAGGGGGTTCATCTATAGGAGGCAGACACTGTACATGTGAGCTTGGGACCAAGACAACCTCAAATTATAAAATGTGCGCTTTTTAAATTAAAAAAAAAAAAAAAAAGGAATAGTAATAATTGGCTTCCGTGACCCTTTGCCATAGTTTAACCAAACCTCCCTGATGAAGGCATAGGACACACATCCTGCCACAGCCCCTTTTTTTAACACTATTATTCCTTTATACTGGCTTTTGAAATTTACAAATGCAGCAATTTAAAAATTGGATGAAAGGTTTAGTGCTGGGAAACATTTTTTGAAAGATAAATAGTGCATTTTATTTACAACTATATAGATCAGACCAAAATGAGGAGGAAAGAGGGACTTTGTTCCAAAACAAGGAAAGTCCCTAGAAATCAGACACAGTTGGCAGCTATGGTTTAACACAAACGCTTGCTGTATGTAGGCTGAGCCTAAGCTGGCTTAAGGCAGACAGACTATGGGTCTCGATGTATATGTACTGACATCCCCAGAGGTATGTTACAATTGTACTGTGTGGAAAAGGTCCCCAATCTTCCCACGACTGTTTCTATTTAGAAATGAAATTGCTTCAAGTCACATCTGCTATGTTCAGCAGAAAAGAGCACTTCAAGGCCTATTTATATAAATCTGCTAATCAATCTTTCAAATTGTGCCTAACCTCACTTCTATGCTAAAATGTTCTCCAAATCACCCCATGCTTCATTCGACCCTAAAACCTATTGCGTCTGCTTGATGCCTGCAGGGGGTTATAGTCCATCCACTGTGTGCCGCTTGTTGGGCTGCTGGTATCATGAAGGTCAATCAATGGATGATGTTCCCAATGGCCACATCTGGTCAATTATATGAGCCGGCATCCCTTTCCTTTGTTTACATTCAGCTGTTGGATGGATAATTTCTCATCTGGCAGGGGGGGCGTGGCCTGGACGAGCTAGGAGATGGCTGCCTGAAAGAATAGCTCCCACCGTTGCATCCCTCAACTTCGTTATCACCGGAGGTAAATTCCGCTTCTTTCGCTCGGACACAATGGGAACAGCTTCCCGTCACACATCGGCCTCAAGGTCCCGCTCGCCACGCGAAAATCCGGGGCCACAAAGCCAAAATATTCCTGAAATGTTCAGGACGCAGAGGACCAATATGGCGTCGTCCCGTCACAGCTCCTCACAAGACGCGGGATCGCACCTCATAATATCTCCCCAAATATCACAGCCTATGCCATCGGGGCTGACAGATACCCCTCAACCTCCTGGTCTCAACATACATGACTTGAGGGCTATCGCTAACGACATTAAAGATACCCTATCTGCCGCCATTGCGGAGCTCAGGGTGGACATACATTCCTTAACTGACAGAGTCCTGGAAGTAGAAAAGGTCACGGCGAAACACGACACTGTCCTCCGTAAAGCCACGAGAAAGATTGATAGCCATACAATGCAACTCAGGGAGGCCCATCGCCGCATCGAGGACCTTGACAACCGTGGCCGCCGTCACAATCTCAGAATCAGAGGCCTACCAGAAGCCATTGACTCGGAGCAACTATCCCCCGCTGTAACTGAGTTGTTCAACGGCCTAATTGATAGACCACCTCAGACCAAGATTGCGCTGGAGAGGATTCACAGAGCTTTACGACCCAAAGGCAGAGACACCGATCCGCCAAGAGACGTTATCTGCTGTCTAGTAGATTATAGGCTGAAAGAAGACATCCTGAAGCAGGCAAGGAACAAACAACCACTGCAGTATAGGGGAGCGCCTCTCCAGATCTTTCAAGATCTCTCCGACATCACTTTACAACATCGCAGGGAATTGAAACCTCTGCTGGATGTCCTACGCACTAACGGGATCGTGTACAGGTGGAAGTTCCCGTTCTGTTTATCGGCCACACACCTGGGCCGTACGGTCTCGCTCAAAGTGCCAGAAGACCTACCTTACTTTTGCGACAGCCTAGGCATACCGCTAGTAGAAGTACCGACGTGGTATGCGGAGTTTCGCCATCACGCTAGCGAGAAGCAATCAACCCGGGAAGAACCGATGGAAGCACAAGAATCACACCGCCGCAGGAGATCCCCGTCAATCAACAGATCGTATGCCACATCGCAGGATATACAGCGCGGTCACGGAACCATGCTCTCACCGAGAAATCGGAGAGCCCGCAGAGACTACAACGGTGTCTAATATTATACAATCTCTTGGTTTCTTATGATGCCAGGTCGGGCATCACTGTTAAGTCGCCTCACAATGCACAGTTTTATCCCTGGCAGTCCCAGTTCCCACTCTATGCCCCGGTCAGCGGATAGTATTCACATCCGAGGAATTCATACTGCAATTAAAACACACTAGCCTTGCCTCATGTTCAACATTCAACAAGAACAGTTAGCTGCGGATCTATTCACAGTCACTAACTACCTAATGAAACATATCCCCGAACGACAACTGGGCTTCAATAGTACTACCGTACCTAATACCCACTATCCACGGTCCCAAGTATGCCGCAATAACACGAAACAGAATCGCAGCAAAGGAACAGTATACTCCTAAAAAGCTACGGACCCCGTTATCACCCAGCTGAAAAAGGGCTTCAACATCTTTCCCCGTCCAGATGCTGGATACTGTCTTCATACCTAATACCTGATATTAGGTACCCATTCTTCAAACTTTAGAAGAAAACCATCCCCGATCTCGCACTGGGCCACCAAGAACGGTCCGAACGGCCCCTACACTATCGAAGCACCTACTCACATTTTACTAACATGATACCGACTTATAGTAAAGGCACTTTATACGTCTGAAGGCTAAAGACACCAAGCACAATGGACAGATAGCTTGCTCCATTATTTATCCTGTTCGTATACTGGTAGAGGTAATGTGTACATGTAGGGGGGATTACTGTTTAATGCTTCCACTAAGCTTAGATATTCTCACTCCTCTAAGACTATGCTTAGACTACTGATAAATGGCTTCATAGAATACTTAGCAGATGTACTACATTTCTGGGGGTTAAAAAATCTTTTCTCATATCATATGCCCAAAGAATAGCAAGCTCCCCCTGGCTTTCCAACATCAGTATAGCAAGCAGTTCTCTCAGAGTAATCTTTCCTGACACCGCCCCCATTCTCCTTAGACGATAGCTCCCCTCCATCTCAAGGGAACGACCACACCCTTCCACTGACAAACATAATGTCCCCGCAGCACTTAATCTACCCAGCAACAGACAGATACCGAAGTCATCTCACCATAGACCTACTCATTCCTCATGTCCTAACACTAGGATAAATCAGGGACTTGACAGATCCTCCCGGAACTACCCGAACGACAATATTCGTGGACAGAACTCCCCGGAGTCCCTTGAAATAGATGTTTCAGCACTAATCACAGAAACGTCTACTCTACAACACAGCTACTACATGACTAACCCCCTAATATCCATTAAACACCCTTACTAAATCATCCACACACAATTATTACTGTGCCACCTTCTCTTACAACTTTGCACTGACTGCGGATATGTTGAGGGGAGCAGATAGGGAAAAGATTTTGAAACCGAAAATACACTAACAAAAAAAAAAAAAGAAAAAAAAAAAAAAAAAAAAAAAAAAAAAAGGGGGATATAGAAACATGATAGGCCACTTAGAGGAAGCTTTGTTTGTGGTGCGACATAACTACGCAGCCGGGGATGCATTATCTCAAGTTGTTATTTGTTGCCTAAATAGGCTTTCGGGGATTTTTACCTGAGTTGTTTTACGTATACATAAGGTTCTATGACACATAGTTAATATCACTATGTTTATATAAATTTCGTTTCATGAGGCGACTTCTTGATACCAACAGCAAAAATATATTTTGGTTTACTATTATATAGCTCTTACCTTACATTGTACGGCTATACCACTACTACATGCCCTTTGGGCAGGGATACCTAGGGTTATCCTTCGTATCCTTATCCAAGGCACCTCACACACGTCACCTGTTCACTACTGGCTCAGTTACTCCCTCCTCCTAGAAGATCTTATAGGTTATTCAGAGAGGTACATTTGGTTAAGTGTTCTGAAAAATGTTATCAATGCCGTCCTCCACTCATTTTCTTAGTGGATCGCAACGGAGGGATATCCCCTCAAAGTAATTCACTAACCTTCTCCTACGTTCGATAAGTCCCAACCCCCACACAGTGCTGTAAGAAGACCCAGATTTCGATCTGGAAGACACTTCACATACACAACACTGTACTGACCTAACCTACCCCGTTGAGGGATAGGTTAGTTACATTCTTCCCTTCCCCGTCCTTCCGTTTTCACCCTCCCCTCCCCTGTACTTCCCATTCTCCGTGCCCGTAGTTAGGGTACCTGATTCGCAGGAATCTACACAAATTTACCTGACCCACTCACAGAAGGCTACCTACAACTGCCCTATAACATGGCAGCACAGAATTCTCACAAACAGGGTGGTCATGGCTCTCGTAAGCCTCTGAACGACATACACATAAAATTCAGCTCACTAAACATTAGGGGACTGAATACACCGGAAAAAAGGTCCCAATTGCTCTATACTTTACAAAAAAACAAAACGCAAATCGCCTTCATCCAAGAAACTCACTTCCGTTCCGATACCATACCCAAACTTAGTAACCCCCAATACCCCACTGTATACCATGCTTCTAATAACGCATCCAAAACAAAGGGAGTTGCGATTCTGATTTCAAAAAATTGTCCATTAAAAATTACAGAATCTAAACAGGATCCGGCTGGCAGATACCTCTTTCTCAAGGGAACTTTACACAATAGACCCATTACCTTGGCTAACCTGTACGCCCCTAACAAACATCAAGTCACGTTCTTTCGAGAAACACTTCAATTACTCACGGAGTTTTATACAGGGATCCTCGTGGTGGGGGGCGACTTTAATGTGGCCCTGAACCCACATCAGGATTCCTCTACAGGGGCGACTTCACTACCCTATAGAGCGCTTAGAACTATCAAAAAACAGTTACAAGAATTAACTCTGCATGACTCGTGGCGTACATTACACCCACATGATAGGGACTTCACATTTTATTCATCCCCCCACAATAAATACTCCAGAATCGATCATTTTTTCATTTCCCAAAATGATTTATCCCTTCTCAAACAAGCATCCATAGATCCAATGATACTTTCTGACCACAATCCCATCTCTATGACTCTCGCCTTCGCACATTCTCCCCACACGAATTCGATTTGGCGCCTAAACAATTCACTGCTGACAGACCCTGACATTGCGAACCGAATCTCCACCCGTCTCACCCAATACTTTCAGGAAAACTCTAATGATGAAACCAAACCTCCCATTATATGGGCTGCCCATAAATGTGTGGTAAGAGGGGACTTAATCTCAATATCGTCCTTCCGCAACAAGCAACGACGGGCACGTATTTCGGAGCTCACGTCTAAAATTCAGACCTTAGAAAGGGCCCATAAATTATCCCTCGCTACTAAATCTCTTGAGGAACTCATACGGGCTAGAGAAGCTCTCAAAGAAGAATTGCACACGGAGCTACGGCGTAAATACATTTTAACTCACAAACTATACTACGAATTTGGCAATAAGTCTGGAAAGTTACTGGCTAAAGCACTACAACGTAAAAAGGCAAATTATACCATTCACGAAATAAAAAATCCCGCTGGGAAATCTTTTACATCCCCAGATGACATTGCCACACAATTCGTAAAGTACTTCACCGCACTTTATAATCTACCACCCGCAGAAATGAATACTAATACGCCCAGTAGACCGGAAGCAATATCCAGCTTTCTATCGCAATATGGTATCCCACACATTTCTGACGAAGACTCTAAATCCCTTGAACACCCCATTAACATTGCGGAGGCCTTAGCAGCGTTGAAACAATTAAAGACCGGTAAAAGTCCTGGCCCGGATGGTCTGACCGTTGGTTATTATAAAACCTTTCAGGATATACTCGCCCCCCAGTTCATCAAAGCATTCAATTCCTTACCCTCTCATCCTCAAAGCAACAAAGACCTTCTGGAAGCCCATATCACCTTAATTCCAAAACCCGGCAAAGACGATACCCTAGTGACGAATTATAGGCCCATATCCCTCCTAAATGTTGATTTGAAACTCTATGCTAAAATTCTTGCTAACCGAATACTCCCTATCCTCCCTAAACTTATCTCTCTCGATCAAGTAGGTTTCGTCCCTGGTAGAGAAGCTAGAGATAACACCATAAAAGCCCTTCATATTCACCACCATCTCTCATCAACATCCCCTACCCATAAAAAACAAGGCTTCCTCTTGTCGCTCGATGCGGAGAAGGCGTTCGACAGGGTGGCATGGGATTACATGTCAGCAACATTACAGGCAATGGGGTTTCCCCCACTTTTCCTACAAATGGTATTGGCACTGTACTCTTCTCCCACGGCCAGAATAAGAGTTAATGGCCGCCTGTCGGACGCCTTCTCCATCTCGAATGGTACTCGTCAGGGATGCCCACTTTTGCCCCTAATCTTTATACTCACTCTTGAACCCCTTCTTCGTAAAATTAGAACAAATCCGGATATAAAAGGCATAGATATCAACGCTAAACCATATAAGATCGCAGCTTACGCTGATGACATCTTACTTTTCCTCTCAGAACCCTTAATCACCATGCCCAATCTTTTAAAAGATTTTAAAGATTTCAACATCTTATCAAATTTTAAAATTAATTTCACGAAATCTAAGGCCCTTAATATCTCCCTACCGCAGACAGCGGTGACACATTGTAAGACGAACTTCCCATTTAAATGGGAACCCCATGCACTCACCTATTTAGGGATACAAATACCAACACACCTCGATGAACTATATGATAGAAACTTTCTACCAATCATCGCTACTATCCAGAAAGACCTCCTCAGATGGACCTCAGGCCATTTTTCATGGTTTGGCAGAACGGCCATCATAAAAATGAACGTCCTACCCCGAATATTGTATCTATTGCAAACCATTCCCATCAAACTTCCAACATCTTTTTTCAACTCATACAAGAAGCTTTGCCGGAACTTCATTTGGGCTGCAAAATCCCCTAGAATGAGTTGGGAGAAAATGACAACCCCCAAAGCAAAAGGAGGTTTAAGTCTTCCTGATATCCAAAAATATCACACAGCATGCCACCTGACGAGGGTCATTGACTGGCATATCCACAAATGCAATAAAGATTGGGTAGAGCTTGAAGATTCATTTGCGTTAGTCCCAGTTGCGCATACCCCATGGATAACTACAGCACATACACCCAAAGAATCTGTCTCTCATCCACTGACGGGCCCCACATTATCCGCATTCAGGAGCGTCGCCCAATCCTTAAATTGGTGCCCTACACCCGGTCCGTTGACCCCCCTGACTAATAATCCTGACTTTGCACCTGGAGTGTCACTTCGCAATTCAATGAATACCCAAACTACGCCCCCCCTAAGAGCCTCCCAATTCTTCCGGAACGGGACCCTCCTCCCGTTTACAGCATTACTCTCGCATTTCCAGGGATATCACATACCATTCTTTAACTTTCTCCAAATTAGGCACTTCCTAAACAATGCCAGACCCATGTCACAATGGTTTAGGGATATGACCCCTTTTGAATCGCTTTGCACTAGTACACCCCCACAAAGACATCTTATCTCAGAGGTGTACACGTTACTATTTAGCAACCATGACCCGAAAAACAATGCAGCCAACCAAAAATGGGAAACGGAACTCGGATTAGACATCACTACCGAAGAATGGGAAAACATATATGATCACATACATAAAGGTTCCATAAATGTATCTGCTCAAGAAAATTCCTACAAAATATACTCCAGATGGTACAGAACACCGGATATCATCCACCGATACCACCCATCGGTTTCGCCCTTATGCTGGAGATGCAATGCTGACATAGGCTCTATGCTCCATATATGGTGGAACTGCCCACTAATTAAACCATTCTGGGAAAAAGTACACGAAACAATAGCTTATATCACAACCTATGATCTTTCATTCACGCCATCTCAATACCTCCTTCACCACTCATCCATTTCACATCACGCATACAAAAAATCCCTCACACTCCACTTAATCAACGCTGCTAAACAATGTATACCGGTACTTTGGAGATCCTCTGATCCCCCCACAATTCCAATGTGGTTCAAACGAATTGACAGATTAGCGGAATTAGAAAACCTAATTCATCAGGCTCACGACACCCCTTCTAAATATGGGAAGATATGGGCCTGTTGGTTACACTTCAGGGTTTCTCCAAAATACCAGGAACTCCTCCTCAACACGGGAGTATAACCTACAGTAATAGAAAATTGACCACCCTCCCATAAATAGTCTACTTACGCTATGCTGCCATGTAGCACGTAGATAATCTGTTAGCTCTACCTTCCTGTCGTTTCCACCCCCATCATTCCCTATCTTCGACAGTTGAGTGAACAGACGGGACCCTTCCTGTACTGTAACACCACGTTCCTCAGACTACCAATCCCTACACAGGGTACAACTATTTTAATAAATATAATTCTTCCTAAGATTGAATAGACATATCTCATGAGAGTAAATTCTCTCATTATCCCAAAACAATAAAAAACAACACTTTCTACCCCTCATACGACATAGTGCCCACTGAAGGATAGGAAAGTTGGCGACCCTGACACGGGCCGCAAAGACACAAGATAATTCCAAATACTCCTACACCTTCCAAAGTGGTCTGCCAAGGTCTTCCCTACAGTTGAAATTTTCTTGTCCGTCACCTTCGCACAGCATGTTCCCATTTGGGGTGCGTATGTGATCAACGGGCAACTTCCACCTCAAGTTTCCCTTGGCACCACATGCATAACACGCAAACCTCTCATTCCTATACCCCGACGTGTGGCCCACAGCCTCATTATCTAGAGTTTATACTTTCGAATTTAAGGAGACTACTATACTGCATGCTTATCCTTGTGTAACGCATTGCACATACACGGATTTGTTACAGTTCTTACCTGTACCAGAAACTATGTTGAATGTAATCTCGAATGTACCAACTATAGAAACTGTTTTTTTATAAGCTTTTCTCATGTAACTTGTATCAATTTACAAATAAAAATTATTTGAAAAAAAAAAAAAAAAATTTCTCATCTGGCAGATGAATGGGGCTAAGAATGCGTCTTTGGCTGCTAGGGCACAGTCAGCTGTACAGCGGACAACATCATAGCAACCAATAATGTCCACAGCTAAAAGCACCTACAACACACCTAGGCATGTGAGCATTGGAACTGGACCACAGAGAAGGTGGCCTGGTCTGATGAATCATGTTTTCTTTCACATCATGTGGATGGCCGGGTGCGTGTGTGTTGCTTACCTGGGGAAGGGATGGCACCAGGATGCACTACGGAAAGAAGGCAAGCCGGTGGAGGCAGTTGCGATGCTTTTGGGTAACGTTCCTGTGGGAAATCTTGGATCCTGCCATTCAGGTGGATGTTGACACATACCACCTACCTAAACATTGTTGCTAAGTACACCCCTTCATAGAAAACGGTATTTCAATCCAATCAAGCATCTGTGGGATGTGCTGGAAAAACAAGTCCGATTCATGGAGGTCTCACCTCACAACTTACAGGACTTAGAGGATCTGCTACTGACAGCTGGTACCAGAAACCACAGCCTACCTTCAGGGGTCTAGTCCTGTCCATGCCTTTATTGGTCAGGGCTGTTTTGGCAGCATGCGTCCAGGGTCAGTGTTTCTGTTGCATCTTGGCTGCACACAAACTAGCATAGCTAATCGGTCAGTTTGTATGCGTTCATAGCAGAGTGTTGCTGCGTCCAGAGGCTGCGTTTGGCCATCTCTGAACGTAGCAAATTATCTGTTGCTAAAGTGCCATGTGAATGTAGCCTTAGTAAGTATTGAAGTTAGTGTTCCTAATCCCAGGACCCTGAATTCACTAGTCTCCCATAGCACACAGAACATGGAAATGCAATTATTTTAGTAAATATAAACTGCTAAATACCTTTTCTTATCAGCAGTATATAGCAGTTTTGTGAATTCTATCAGTGTCTGCTTAAAGCTTGTAGGAGGAGTTTACATTCTACTCTGACTGTCCTATGAGGCTGCAGGACGCCTGACCCTCTGTCTGATTGGCCCCGTGCTGATCACATGCACCCTCCCAAGAAAAAAAAAAAAACTGGGGACAGTGGAAGAGGGGTAGGATCAGAGAAGACAGGATCAAACAGCCCTTTTACACAAGGATGTAGAGGATTAAGGCCTTAGGTCCCACAGTGAGTATAACAAGTATGCTTTGCTGCATGTACAGACTGATTTTACTGCTGTGATTTTAGTAACACTTTAACCACTTCTGGACCACCGCACGCCGATGTACCTTACTTTGAAGGGGGTTATCGTTGTTATGGCAGCAGTGTAAAAAAAACAAAACAGTGTAAAAATAAAAAATTAAAGGTAAAATAAATAAGAAAAAAAATTTTTTAAACGCACCCCGTCCCGATGAGCTCGCGTGCAGAAGCAAACGCATACCTGAGTAGCACCCGCATATGAAAACGGTGTTCAAACCACACATGTGAGGTATCGCCGCGATCGGTAGCGCGAGAGCAATAATTCTAGCCCTAGAACTCATCTGTAACTTAAAAGATGCAACCTGTAGAATTTTTTAAACGTCACCGATGGAGATTTTTAAGGGTAAAAGTTTGTCGCCATTAGTAGGTGACAAACTTACTATGAGTAGTAATGAGTAGGCGCAATTTTGAAGTGTGACATGTTGGGTATCAATTTACTCGGCGTAACATTATCTTTCACAATATAAAAAAATTGGACTAACTTTACTTTTGTCTTATTTTTTGATTCAAAAAAGTATTTTTTTCAAAAGAAAGTGTGCAAATACAGTGTGACAGAAAGTATTGCAACGACAGCCATTTTATTCTCTGGGGTGTTAGAAAAAAAAATGTATAATGTTTGGGGGTTGTAAGTAATTTTCTAGCAAAAAAAATATTTTTAACTTGTAAACAACACATCTAAAAAAGAGGCTTGGTCCTTAAGTGACACACCGCTACACTGATCTCGGTAAAAAGCCTCCGGCGGAGGCTCTTTACCATGTGATCAGCCCTGTCCAATCACGGCTGATCACGATGTAAACAGGAAGAGCCGTTGATAGTCTTTTCCTCACTTGCGTCTGACAGGTGTGAGTAGAGGAGAGCCGATCAGCGGCTCTGCTGACAGGGGGGGGGGTCTGCGCTTATTGTTTATCAGCGCGGCTCCCCCCTCTGATGGACACACTAGACCACCAGGGAAGCGCCCAGGACCACCAGGGAAGCCCCCAGCATGTGGATGGCCAGTTACATCCCCCATGGCCATCCACATGTGAAAAAATATGCCCAAAATATCCCAATCAGTGCCCACAAATGGGCACTGACTGGCACCTCTGTGGCACATTACAAAACAGGGATGCCCAGCAATGCCACCCATCAGTTTGGGTACAGTGTAGCATGACCGTGCAATTGTCATTCAAATTGCGACAGCGCTGAAAGCTGAAAATTGGACTGGGCAGGAAGGTGTATAAGTGCCTGGTAATGAAGTGGTTAAATGAGATCCTTTTTTTTCCCCTTTAACTGACTCAGCAGTACACCAGCAGATTAGATGTAATATCATGTGGCTGAGATCATGCAGAACTTACTTGTTTCAGCAGAGCGAAGAACAGAAAAAAACACAATGATGTTTAATTTCCCCCAAACCTCGTCATTGCAGACACATTCACCTATTCCGTATAACCTAAGACAGCTTTATTCTAGTTACCGAGGGCTCAGCCAAGTTTATTTCCCAACATGTTGACAAAGCAGTGACACATCTATATTGACAGGCGATCACTGTCCCGGAGGTAGTGAGCAATCTGTGACCTCTGTTAAATATAAACTCTTCTCGAAATAAGAGCTGGATGTCATTTTTTAAACAAGATTATGAAAGCAACAAAGTATTGATTGTCAGCGGGAAAGATGAATAACACGCTGTTCAGTACTAAGCCCAGGTTCACACTGACTGTGGGTTAGAAATCGTGCGAGTTCACCTGAATTCATACAAATTCACACCCGCATGTCAGTCCGACTTCAGGGGCAATTTGACAAACATCTGTGCGGGTTTCTGCACAGATGTCTATACAAATCGCCCCCCCGAAGTTGCCAAAAGTAGTACAGGAACTACTTTTAGGGAACTGGTGCGATGCCGCAAAGTCGGCGCTGCACCGATTCGGACGGTGCCATTGCCGGCAATAGCCACTGATTTGGCATGCAATTTGACATGTCAAATCGCATTTCCAAATCACCCCGATGTGAACGTGGGCTTAAAGCCCCATACACACTATCAGCTTTTCTGCTGATTTTTTTCCTTCAGATTTACCAAAACCATATAATATGAGGTCAAACCTTAGGAGTTTCAATTTGTATGCAATCAGGCAGGCCCTTACACTACATGGTTTTTTGTAAATCTGAAGACAAAAATCAGCAGAAAATCTGAGCCTGGTTTCACACTTGTGCGGTGCGAATTGAAGCTCAGGTTTCACTGGGGAGATAACAATCTCCTGTTCAATGGATTCATTGCGTTTTTGCTCAGGATTAGAGAGCAGGGAGAGGGGGAGGGGGGGGGGGGGGGGAGGGGGAGGTGTAGTGAGGAGAAAGAGAAAATCCTTGTTCAGAACGCAGTGCATCTGCGAATCAGATGCGTTCCCATAGGAGATAATAGGCTTGCAGTTCGCACCGCAATGCCCAAAAAACGCACACGTTTTTTGTGCAATGCGCAGTGCGAATGTAACGCACATATGTGAACCAGATGCATTCATATGAATGTATTTTAAAATGTCCTGCGAATTAGATGCGGTGTAAGCCGCATCTAATTCGCATAGGTGTGAACCCGGGCTTAGTGTGTATGGGGCTTAAGCATCTGAGCCTGTGTACATGCTACATAGTTGCTTTACCATGAAATCCCATTTTCTGTCACTGCATTGGAACTTCAACTCTGCTTCCTTTTACAGACCTGAACGCGAAGGCTGGTAAAGTAACCTTAACCACTTCAATACAGGGCACTTAGACACCTTCCTGCCCAGGCCAATTTTCAGCTTTCAGCGCTGTCGCACTTTTAATGACAATTGCGCGGTCATACAACACTGTAACCAAACTACATTTTTTATCATTTTGTTCCCACAAACAGAGCTTTCTTTTGGTGGTATTTGATCACATCTGCGGTTTTTATTTTTTGCGCGACAAATAAAAAAAGACTGAAAATTTTGAGAAAAAAACAAGTTTTTCTTTGTTTCTGTTTAAAATTTTTGTAAATAAGTACGTTTTCCCCTTCAATGATGGGCACTGATATGGCTGCACTGACGGGCACTGATAAGGCGGCACTGATGGGCACCGATGAGGTGGCACTGATGAGGTGGCACTGACAGGCACTGATGATGGGCACTGATAGATGGCACTGATGGACACTGATAGGTGGCACTGTTATGTGGCACTGATGGGCACTCATAGGCGGAACTGATGGGCACTCATAGGCAGCACTGATGGGCACTTATGGTGGCACTGATAGGTGGCACGGATGGGCGCTGATAGGTGGCACAGATGGACACTGATGGGTGGCGCTGTTGACACTGATTGGTGGCACTGATGACATTGATGGGTGGCATTTCTGGGCATCACTGCTTTATAATGATGCCAGTCAGTGCCCATTTGTGGGCACTGATTGGCACATGTGGATGGCCATGGGGTACATACCTGGCCATCCACATGTTGCCCGCTTCCCTGGGGGTCCTGGCGGCTTCCCTGGTAGTCCAGTGTGGTCATCTGAGGGGGGGGGGGCTGCGCTGATAAACAATCAGCGCAGACCCCCCCCCCTGTCAGGAGAGCCGGCGATCAGCTCTCCTCTACTCGCGTCTGTCAGACGCGAGGGAGGAAAGCCGATCAATGGCTTTTCCTATTGACATCGTGATCAGCCGTGATTGGACACGGCTGATCACGTGGTAAAGAGCCTCCGCCGGAGGCTCTTTACCAAGATCGGTGGAGCAGTGTGTCAGACTGACACACTGCTCCACCGATCGCCGCGATGCGCGCCCCCACATGCACGCGGCGGCATGTTATCCTGAAGGACGTCATATGACGCCCAGTCAGGATAACTGAACCACCGCCCGGCCGTCAATCTGCTATAGGCCAGGCAGGAAGTGGTTAAAGTGGTATTAAACCCAAACATATATTATATTGCAGCTCACCAATTCTTAGATGTGATGGCTGCATTAGTTCCCTTTATTTAGGTCGTCTTTCTTCTATTTTCATTTGGTGATTCGGGCAGCAAGTCTGTTGTTTTTCAGACGCACAAGTTCTCCAGCAGAATATATCTGTTTACACGGATAAACAGCCCATTTAACACTGGCAGCAGGGGTGATTTACATTATCAGCTTTTATTCATTCATGCAAAACCTTTATCCTAAAAGGAAAAAAAACAGTGTGCTGTAACTGATTATGAAGTGTGAGCTTAAGTTTGGCTTCAATCTGTATTTAAACCTGCCAATAAATGTAACATTCCCCTTCCCTGCCCCCCCCCCGACTGACAATGCTGCTGTCTGCTGTTCCTCCAGAGTTGTGTCTCACTAATACAGGAGGTGTGTTACTGGCCAGATCACCAGGTGAAATCAGAGGGTAAAAAGCCAAAGAAAAGAAAACGAATGCAGCCTCCACATCTGATTGGTAAGCTGCTATATATTACATTTTTGGACCGCTGGGTATACACTAGTAGATTTTCCAATGAATGTTCATATGAATAGTTGTATAAACATTCATAGAAACATTCCCAGTACATTCGAAGGCTTGTTTCTTTCGTTTGCTTTCACCATTAGATTTTGGACTAGACTTTATCAAATGAAAAACATGTTCACTGTTAGAAATTAATTTGAGTAAAATTTTCCAACCTAATCCTTCAAGTTTTCTGTATCTGCAGTCTTAAATGATCTGCGGTCTTAAAATTAAAAAATAAACAAAAAATTTCAAATGAAAATCTACTAGTGTACAGTGAAAAAACATGGGGTGGGTGCAGCGCTAATAGCAGTGTGAAAAACACAAAAAATTGAAGTTAGTATCAAATATTCAGAAGTGGTGAAAAACCTAAAATAATGAAAGGGAAAACTAAAGCAGAGTCCCAATATTGAAATGTGAAAAAAACTAAGATATGATGTAACAAATAGTGAGCCTAATTGAGCAATATAAACTCTATAAATGGCAAATGACATATGCAAGTACCGAATATTAAATGAAATAATCCAAAAAATATAAATAGTGAAATCCACAAATATTGTTCAGGTGAATGAAAACAAGAATCCGTGAAAAATCACATAAACTTGACAGTGAAATAAAACACAATCGGAAAATGGTGAGAAAAAATATATAAATTATTGAAGCTTAACTAAAGTCCCTGTTATAATAAACAGTGATTCAGAAGACATCCATGCAGGTATGAAGATATAATGTAGACGTGAAGCTGTGAAGAAAAACCCTTCCTCCAAACAGACTTGTACACAGCAGCCAATCCCCCGACGACGTCCTATTGTGACGAAACGCGTATGGTGGGCCTGTGATACCTGCATGGATGTCTTCTGAATCAACATTTGTCATGCTGTCAACATTTCTTTCTTTCATTCATTGAATTTAGCCCTGCACTAATTATATTATATTTTTTTTTTACTAGTGTACAGTACCTTAAAGTATTCACACCTCTTGAAATTTTCCTCATTTTGTCATGTTACAACTAAAAACGTAAATGTATGTTATTGGGATTTTATGTGACCAACACAAAGTGGCACATAATTGTGAAGTGGAAGGAAAATGATAAATGGTTTTCAAAATTTTTTACAAATAAATATGTGAAAGGTGTGGTGTGCATTTGTATAGTGCCCCCCTGAGTCAATACTTTGTAGAACCACCTTTCACTGCAATTACAGCTGCAAGTCTTTTTGGGGATGTCTCTATCAGCTTTGCCCATCTAGAGAGTGAAATTTTTGCCCATTCTTCTTTGCAAAATAACTCAAGTTCTGTCAGATTGGATGGAGAACGTCTGTAAACAGCAATTTCCAAGTCTTGCCACAGATTCTCAATTGGATTTCGGTCTGGACTTTGACTGGGCAATTCTAACACATGAATATACTTTGATCTAAACCATTCCACTGTAGCTCTGGCTGTATTGTCCTGCTGGAAGACGAGCCCCCGCTCCAGTCTCAAGTCTTTTGCAGACTCTCTTTTTTCTTCTAAGATTGCCCTGTATTTGGCTCCATCCATCTTTCTATCAACTCTGACCAGCTTCCCTGTCCCTGCTGAAGAAAAGCATCCCCACAACATAATGCTGCCACCACCATGTTTCACGGTGGGGATGGTGTATTCAGGGTGTTGTCAGGGCTGGGCTCAGCCCTTCCTTCTCAGAGCTGGCAGCTCAGCTGTTGGCTAATTGCCAGCTCCTATCTCTCCACAGTTACACAGCTGTTGATAATATCTTGCTCGTCAGTTCTGCCTATTTAAGCCGTTCAGCCAAGTGCATCTGTCTTCACCTTGGTCAACATCACAGAGATTATTTGCTGTGTTTCTGTGTAAATACTTGCTTTGCTGACATCCCTTCTGGTTTCAGATCCTGCTTGCTGTTCCACTTCATTGATCCCTGACTTCTGGCTTGGCTGACTATCCGTTTCGGTTAATGAACTTTGGCAATGTTGACTACATTTGTTCTTTTTACTTTTATTAATAAACAAGTGTGATTTAACTGTACTTTTTGTTAGGATCGGTAGAGTACTGCTTTAAGGCATTGTAATATGATATATATATATATATATATATATATATATATATATATATATATATATATATATATATATATATATATATAAGAATTGTATTTTGCTTTGATATATAGAAAGTTAGAAATGTAAGCTGCAAAGATTATTTGCAAGGTTGCAAGGATATGAGCTGATACAGGATGTACATGTGGTTAGTTCAACATTTAATATTAGACAAAGTTATAACAAGTTAGAAGTTGGGTGTCTGAAACATTGGCAAATTGCCTAATATACGTAACTTCATACAGTGGCTTGCGAAACTATTCGGCCCCCTTGAACTTTTCAACCTTTTGCCACATTTCAGGCTTCAAACATAAAGATATAAAATTTTTATTTTTTGTGAAGAATCACCAACAAGTGGGACACAATTGTGAAGTGGAACGAAATCTTTTGGATTTTTGAAACTTTTTTAACTAATAAAAAAATGAAAAGTGGGGCGTGCAAAATTATTCGTCCCCCTTGCGTTAATACTTTGTAGAGCCACATTTTGCTGCGATTACAGCTGCAAGTCGCTTGGGGTATGTCTCTATCAGTTTTGCACATCGAGAGACTGAAATTCTTGCCCATTCTTCCTTGCAAAACAGCTCGAGCTCAGTGAGGTTGGATGGAGAGCGTTTGTGAACAGCAGTTTTCAGCTCTTTCCACAGATTCTCGATTGGATTCAGGTCTGGACTTTGACTTGGCCATTCTAACACCTGGATACGTTTATTTGTGAACCATTCCTTTGTAGATTTTGCTGTATGTTTGGGATCATTGTCTTGTTGGAAGATAAATCTCCGTCCCAGTTTCAGGTCTTTTGCAGACTCCAACAGGTTTTCATCCAGAATGGTCCTGTATTTGGCTGCATCCATCTTCCCCTCAATTTTAACCATCTTCCCTGTCCCTGCTGAAGAAAAGCAGGCCCAAACCATGATGCTGCCACCACCATGTTTGACAGTGGGGATGGTGTGTTGAGTGTGATGAGCTGTGTTGCTTTTACGCCAAACATATCGTTTTGCATTGTGGCCAAAAAGTTCGATTTTGGTTTCATCGGACCAGAGCACCTTCTTCCACATGTTTGGTGTGTCTCCCAGGTGGCTTGTGGCAAACTTTAGACAAGACTTTTTATGGATATCTTTGAGAAATGGCTTTCTTCTTGCCACTCTTCCATAAAGGCCAGATTTGTGCAGTGTACGACTGATTGTTGTCCTATTGACAGACTCTCCCACCTGAGCTGTAGTTCTCTGCAGTTCATCCAGAGTGATCATGGGCCTCTTGGCTGCATCTCTGATCAGTCTTCTCCTTGTCTGAGCTGAAAGTTTAGAGGGACAGCCAGGCCTTGGTAGATTTGCAGTGGTCTGATACTCCTTCCATTTCAAAATGATCGCTTGCACAGTGCTCCTTGGGATGTTTAACCACTTCAGCTCCGGAAGATTTTACCCCCTTCCTGACCAGAGCGTTTTTTGCGATTCAGCACTGCGTCGCTTTAACTGACAATTGCGCGGTCATGCGACGTGGCTCACAAACAAAATTGACGTCCTTTTTTTCCCACAAATAGAGCTTTCTTTTGGTGGTATTTGATCACCTCTGCGGTTTTTATTTTTTGCGCTATAAACAAAATAAGAGCGACAATTTTGAAAAAAAACGCATTATTTTTTACATTTTGCTATAATAAATATCCCCCAAAAATATATATAAAAAAAAACATTTTTTTTCCTCAGTTTAGGCCGATCGTATTCTTCTACATATTTTTGGTAAAAAAAAAAAAAAAAAAAAAATCGCAATAAGCGTTTAATAATTGGTTTGCGCAAACGTTATAGCGTTTACTAAATAGGGGATAGTTTTATGGCATTTTTATTAATATTTTTTTTTTTTACTAGTAATGGCGGCTATCAGCGATTTTTATTGTGACTGCGACGTTATGGCGGACATGTCGGACATTTTTGACACATTTTTGGGACCATTGTCATTTATACAGCGATCAGTGCAATTAAAAATGCACTGATTACTGTGTAGATGGCACTGGCAGTGAAGGGGTTAACCACTAGGGGGCGGGGCGGGGTTAAGTATGTCCCAGGGAGTGATTACTAACTGTAGGGGGATAGGCTGTATGTGTGACGTCACTGATCTCTGCTCCGATGACAGGGAGCAGAGATCGAGTGACACTTGTCACTAGGCAGAACGAGGAGATGCTGTTTACAACGGCATCTCCCCGTTCATCCGCTCCGTGAGGCGATCGCGGGTATCCCCGTGGCGATCGAGTCCGCAGGACCCGCGACCCGACCAACGGAGCTCCCGGCCCGTGGCGCGCACGCAATGGCATGGCGGGGAATTCAAATGGACGTACAGGTACGCCCATTTGCCCAGCCGTGCCATTCTGCCGATGTACATCGGCGTGCGCCGGTCAGGAACCGGTTAAAGCTTGGGAAATCTTTTTGTATCCAAATCCGGCTTTAAACTTCTCCACAACAGTATTACGGACCTGCCTGGTGTGTTCCTTGGTCTTCATGATGCTCTCTGCGCTTTCAACAGAACCCTGAGACTATCACAGAGCAGGTGCATTTATACAGAGACTTGATTACACACAGGTGGATTCTATTTATCACCGTCAGTCATTTAGGACAACATTGGATCATTCAGAGATCCTCGCTGAACTTCTGGAGTGAGTTTGCTGCACTGAAAGTAAAGGGGCCGAATAATTTTGCACGCACCACTTTTCAGGTTTTTAATTGCTAAAAAAGTTTAAAATATCCAATAGATTTCGTTCCACTTCACAATTGTGTCCCACTTGTTGGTGATTCTTCACAAAAAATTAAAATTTTATATCTTTATGTTTGAAGCCTAAAATGTGGCAAAAAGTTGAAAAGTTCAAGGGGGCCGAATACTTTCGCAAGCCACTGTATATATTTATATTTCTTTAAGCCTGAGAGATGACTCCAGGCAGAATATGCAGTTTGTGACGTTTATGCTTATTTCTTTTATAATTTTTATGCTTCAATCTTATTGGCTGATACGTGGGATGGAGGTTTTTCTCTCTACATGTGTATAAGAATTATGCAAATCCAATAAACCATCGTAATCTTGATTCACCATCCCTATGTGTTTGGAGTCTTGATTACCCGATCAATCAGAGAGTTCTATCCATACATAAGTCCAACCCGGGTTATCAGGAAAGGAAGCGACCTAACACTTTTGTCTCGGTCTGATTTCATGGTTTCTGACAGTAGGCGAAGGCCATGAATTCAGAATATACAGTCAATCCACTTGTTGGTAATATTTTTTCCAGAGTGGATGAACAAGATCACCGCATGGATCAGTTTGCCATGACGTTACAAACTCTCCTAAGTCACACGGCTCACCTGGAATCTCTCACTGTGGCCACCCCAGTACAAACTATGTTGCAGGCCGTCCATGCTGCTGCTCCAATCTCTGTGCAGGCACCCGCCTCGAGTATTACCTCTATAAGAGGTATGTCTGGTTCCGCTCTGCTTCTCCAGTGAATTGGAGGCGATCCAGTCCAATGCCGAGGGTTTCTCAACCAGGTTGAGATATACTTTGAGATGCTGCCCCAGGCGTTTCCCACGGACAGAAGCAAAGTAGGTTTCGTGATATCTTTGCTTTCTGAGAGAGCCTTGGCCTGGGCAAATCCTCTATGGGAGACACAAAAACCTGTTGTCTTGAGCTGCCCTGAGTTTGTGGCTTTGTTTAAAAGGGTATTTTATGTTCCCACACGCTCCGTTTCTGCTGCCAAGTGCCTCATGTCCATCGATAAGAGTACGAGAACTGTTGCCGACTACGCCATTGAATTCCGTTCTCTGGCAGCAGAGTTTGCGTGGAACAACGAGGCCTTCGTGGCTGCTTTTTCTCATGGTCTCTCAGATACCATCAAGGATGAGATAGCAGCCCGAGATATACCCACTGAGCTGGAGAAGTTGATCACGTTTGCCATCCTCATTGACTCCAGACTCAGAGACTCTCTTTTAAGGAGCATTTGCGGAAGCCTCCTGTACATTTGTCTCTAAGCTTTGCCGGCCCACCCATGCCTCCCTCACCTCCCATGCCTCCTGGCACCGAGTCTTTCAGTGAAAGTGAACCCATGCACTTGGGTTTTCACGCGTCTCTCTGCATATGAGAGAACCTTTAGGAGGAGGGAGAAATTGTGGCCAGGCAGGTCACTTTTTGAAGTCTTGTCCTACCCGTTCAAAGAATGCCCAAACTTTGAGGTCCTGTCACGGACAGACCTTAGGTGGCATTGTTTCGTCCCCAGTTATCCAGAAGAATAAATCCCTGGTTTCGGTCACCCTTTCTTGAGCTGAGTCGTCCGTCAAGATACAGGCTGTAATCGACTCTGGGGCTGCAGACCTGTTCATTGATGCTACCTTTGTATAAAAGCACTCGATTCCACTGTAGCTGCGTGACATTCCACTTGCCACTGAGGCTCTTGACGGGAGACCTCTACAGCCTGCCCATGTGACTCATGAGACAGTTCCGTTGTCCATGGCCGTAGGGGCTCTTCACCATGAGATAATCCAATTCCAAGTTATTTCCTCACCTAAGTTTCTGCTGGTTATTGGTTATCATTGGTTACAGAGGCACAACCCCTCTTTTGATTGGCTCCCTGCTGAGGTTCTCTCCTGGTCGCCACAATTCAGTGAGACATGCTTCCAGAAGGTAGCCAAGGTCCTGTGCACCTCTTCATTCTCCTCCCTGCCAGAGGGAATACTGCGATTTTAGCAATGTCTTTGACAAAGCTAAAGCCGGTAGTTTGCCTCCACACCAGCCGTATGATTGCGCAATTGACCTTCAACCTGGTGCCATACCCCCTCATGGCCAGGTTTACCCTTTGTCGGTCTTGGAGGATAAGGCCATGGAGGAGTATGTTGCAGACGCACTTTCTCGAGGTTTCATCCACAAATCCTCGTCTCCTGTTGGTGCTGGTTTCTTCTTTGTGAAGAAGAAGAGTTGTGAACTGAGCCCTTGTATTGATTATAGGGGTCTCAATTGTTTCACGATTAAGAATGCCTATCCGATTCCGTTGATTAGGGAATTAGTTGACCGCCTCAAGGGAGCAACGGTTTTCATGAAGCTTGATTTGAGAGGGGCATACAATCTTGTGAGGATTAAAGAGGGCGATGACTGGAAAACTGCGTTTAATACCAGAACAGGCCGTTATGAGTACCTCGTAATGCCTTTTGGCCTTTGTAACGCCCGGCAGTTTTCCAGGAATTTATTAACGATGCCCTCCGAGATTTGTTGCAGTTATGTGTGGTGGTTTATCTCGATGATATCCTCATATTTTCCAAGTCCCTGGAGAGCCACCACACAAATGTCTGTTGTGTGCTTCAGAAACTAAGAGAGAACAATCTCTATTGTAAACTGGAGTAGTGCGAATTCCATCGTGAACAGGTTAAATTCCTGGGTTATGTCATTTCCACAGCTGGTTTTTCAATGGACCCAGAGAAAAGTTCGGCAGTCCTTGAGTGGCCTCGACCTGTGGGTTTACGTCCTCTGCAGCGTTTCCTTGGCTTTGACAGCTATTATTGGAAGTTTATTTGTAACTTCTCGTCTCTGGTCAAGCCCCTGACTGCTATGACCAGAAAGGACGGTAACCCACAGAGCTGGTCTCCTAAGTCCGTTAAGGCCTTTGAGAGTCTCAAGGCTGCCTTTGTTTCTGCTCCTGTGTTGGCGCATCCTGATCCTACGCTACCTTTTATCCTTGAGGGTGATGCTTCTGAGACTGGTGTTGGCGCCCTTCTCTCTCAACATCCTACCTCAGAGCGCTATGCATCCTTGTGGCTACTTTTCCAAGAAATTGTCACCTGCGGAGTGCAATTACAAGATTGGTGACAGAGAGCTGTTGGCTATCATTTTAGCCCTGAAAGAATGGAGACATTTCCTCAAAGGTACCACTGTGCCGGTTCTCATTCTTACTGACCATAAGAATCTCACATTCTTGTCTGAGGTTAAACGCCTCTCTCAGAGAGGTGTGCGATGGGCTCTATTCTTGTCAAGTTTCAATTACATTGTCTCATTCTTACCTGGTACTAAGAATGTAAGGGCTGACGCTTTGTAACGACAACTTTCCTCCACTTCCAAGATGAATTCGGTTCCGGTTCCTATGATCCCTCCTGATCGTATTCTGGCTACGGTTCACACGAGTCTCACTTCTCCTTTGGGTGACAAAATTCTTGCTGCTCAGGTCCATGCTCCTCCTGAGAAACCTTGTGACCGCTGCTTTGTCCCAGAGAGTCTCCATACTACCGTGCTCCAGACTTACCATTCTCCCAAGGCTGCTGGCCACCCTGGGAAGAATCAACTATTTTGGGCCATTTCCCAACAATTCCGGTGGCTTAGTCAACGCGCTGATGTAACCGCCTTCATAGCTGCCTGTTCCATGTGTGCTCAGAGTAAGACTCTACAACATCTTCCAGTGGGCCTCCTGCAACCCATACCCAATGGAGAGAGGCCCTGGACCCACCTGTCTATGGATTTAATTGTGGAGTTACCCGATTCCCAGGGCAACACAGTTATCTTTATGGTGGTTGACCGGTTCTCAAAAATGTCTCATTGTATTCCACCTAAGAAGTTGCCCACTTCTATGGAACTGGCTTCTATTTTTGCTCGGGTGATCTTTCGCTTATATGGGCTACCCAAGGTGATTGTCTCGGACAGGGGTAGTCAGTTTGTGTCCCGGTTCTGGCGAGCCTTTTGTGCACAGTTGGGAATTCAGCTTGCCTTTTCCTCTGCGTATCACCTGCAGTCTAATGGGGCCGCAGAACGAGTCAATCAGTCCTTGGAGCAATTCCTACGTACATCATAACAACTGGTCAGACCTATTACCGTGAGCAGAGTTTGCTCACAATAGTGCCTTGAATTCTGCTTCCCGATTGTCCCCGTTTATGGCGAACTATGGTTTCCAACCTTCCATGTTGCCTGATTTATTTGTTTGTTTGTGATTTATTAGTATTTCTGCGTTAGAGGAGCATCTCTGTGGTCTTTGTTCCACTTGGGCACAAATCCAGGAGGCTTTGCAACATGCTAAGGATAGGTACAGACTCCATGCTGACCGCAGAAGCCTGCCTGTGCCTTCCTACCAGGTTGGGGACAGGGTCTGGCTATCTTCTTGCAACCTCCAACTTCGTGTTCCCTCACTGAAGTTCGCACCTCGGTTTATTGGGCCTTTCCGTATTCTTCGCAGGATTAACTCAGTGGATAACGCATTAGACCTTCCTTGTAATTCGTATTTCGAATGTATTTCATGTCTCCTTATTAAAACCGTTGGTCTACCACCGCGTTGCCACATCCTCACCCTGTACAGGTTGAGAACCATGTGGAGTATGAAGTACAGTCCATTGTTAAATTCCATAAGCGCATACAGTACCTGGTGCATTGGAAGGGGTACGGTCCGGAGGAACGCTCTTGGGTCTCATCATCGGACGTACATGCCCCTGTCCTCCTCTGTGATTTCCATAGATGTTTTCCTTCAAGCCTAGTGGTCCTCCGAGGGGGAGGGGTCGTTGAGGAGGGGGTACTGTCTGGGCTGGGCTCAGCCCTTCCTTCTCTGAGCTGGCCGCTCAGCTGTCGGCTAATTGCCAGCTTCTATCTCTCCACAGTTACTCAGCTGTTGATGATATCCTGCTCGTCAGTCCTGCCTACTTAAGCCGTTCAGCCCAGTGGATCTCTGCCTTCGCCTTGGTCAACATCACAGAGATTATCTGCTGTGTTCCTGTTTAAAGACTTGCTTTGCTGACATCCCTTCTGGCGCCAGTTTCTGCTTGCTGTTCCACTTCATTGATCCCTGACTTCTGGTGTGGCTGACAATCCGTTCCAGGTACTGAACTTTGGCTATGTTTTGACTATGTTTGCTGTTTTTACTTTTATTATTAAACAAGTGTGATTTAACTGTACTACTGTCTAGGTCTGATTTCATGGTTTCTGACAGATCTGCAGTGTTAGTTTTTCACCACACATTTGCTTTTAGGCCAAAAGTTGGTCTCATCTGAAAAAAACACCTTCCTCGACATGTTTGCTGTGTCCCCCACATGGCTTCTGGAAAAGTGCAAACGGGAATTCTTATGGCTTTCTTTCAACAATGGCTTTCTTCTTGCCAATCTTCCATAAAGGCCAGATTTGTGGAGTGCACGACTAATAGTTGTCCTGTGGACAGATTCTCCCACCTGAGCTGTGGATCTCTGCAGCTCCTCCAGAGTTACCATGGGTCTCTTGGCTGCTTCTCTGATTTATGCTTTCCTTGCCCGGCCTGTCAGTTTAGGTGGACGGTCATGGCTTGGTAGGTTTGCAGTTGTGCAACTTCATTTTCGGATAATGGATTGAACAGTGCTGCTTGGGATATTTTTATATAACCTAACCCTGCTTTAAACTTCTCCACAACTTTATCCCTTACCTGTCTGGTGTATTCCTTGGCCTTCATGATGCTGTTTGTTTACTAAGGTTCTCTAACAAACCTCTGAGGGCTTCACAGCTGTATTTATACTGAGATTTAATTACACACAGGTGGACTCTATTTACTAATAAGATGACTTCTGAAGGCAATTGGTTCCAATAGATTTTAGTTAGGGGTATCAGCGTAAAGGGGGCTGAATACAAATGCACACCACACTTTTCCCATATTTGTAAAAAATTTTGAAAACCATTTACCATTTCCACTTCATAATCAATTGCCACTTTGTGTTGGTCTATCACATAAATTCCCATTTACATTTTTGGTTGTAACATAACAAAATGTGGAAAATGTCAAGGGGTATGAATACTTTTTCAAGGCACTGTATAGCCAGCTTTAGATTTCTCTCATTCAGCCTCGCAGGCTGAACAATAGAAATAATAGATTACCCCCCTTCTATGCGAAACGGCTCAAATGCAGGAATCTCCCCTGCTTGACATTAGGTTCTGACAGCTGCACGCTCTCAGCTGTGAGAATACCCGTATAGTGACTGCATGTGATTGGATGCAGTCACTGTTTGCCAACAAAGTTTAGATGGCTTCTTTGACTTTTCAATTGAAGTTTGTAGTGCTGGGGGGGGGGGGGTGGTGCCAATAGGGCCAACCATACTTTGAGTTTCTGTGGAAATAAACGATCATTGTAGGGCTAACTACTTACAGTGGATATAAAAAGTTTACACACCCCTGTTTGAAATCAGAAAAGATAAATCATTTCAGAACTTTTTCCACCTTTAATGTGACTTATAAACATAAACTATACAACTCAATTGAAAAACAAACTGAAATCTTTTGGGGGGTGGGAGTAAAAATAAAAAACTAAAATAATGTGGCTGCATAAGTGTGCACACCCCCTTATAACTGAGGATGTACCTGTGTTCGGAATTAAGCAATCACATTCAAACTCATGTTAAATAGGAGTCAGTACACACCGGCTATCATTTAAAGTGCCTCTGATCAACCCCAAATAAAGTTCAGCTGTTCTAGGTCTTTCCTGACATTTTCTTAGTCGCATCCTACAGCAAAAGCCATGGTTGGCAGAGAGCTTCCAAAGCATCAGAGGGATCTCATTGTTAAAAGGTATCAGTCAGGAGAAGGGTAAAGAATTTCCAAGGCATTAGATATACCATGGCACAGTGAAGACAGTCATCATTAAGTGGAGAAAATATGGCACAACAATGACATTACCAAGAACTGGACATCCCTACAAAATTTATGAAAAGACGAGAAGAAAACTGGTCAGGGAGGCCTACAGCAACATTAAAGGAGCTTCAGGAATATCTGCCAAGTACTGGCTGTGTGGTACATAAGACAACAATCTCCGGTTTTCTTCATATGTCTGGGCTATGGGGTGGAGTGAGAAGACGGAAGCCTTTTTTTTACGAAGAAAAACATCCAAGCCCGGCTAAATTTTGCAAAAACACATCTAAAGTCTCCCAAAAGCATGTGGAAAAATGTGTTATGGTCTGATGAAACCAAGGTTGAACGTTTTGGCCATAATTCCAAAAGATATATTTTGTGCAAAAACAACACTGCACATCACCAAAAGAACACCATACCCACTGTGAAGCATGGTGGTGGCAGCATCATGTTTTGGGGTAGTTTTTTTTCAACTGGAACAGGGGCCTTAGTCAAGGTAGAGGGAATTACGAACAGTTCCAAATACCAGTGAATATTGGCACAAAACCTTCAGGCTTCTGCTAGAAAGCTGAACATGAAGAGGAACTTCATCTTGTAGCATGACAACAACCCAGAGCATACATCCAAATCAACAAAGGAATGGCTTCACCAGAAGAAGGTTAAATATTTGGAATGGCCCAGCCAGAGGCCAGACCTGAATCCCATTGAAAATCTGTGGGGTGATCTGAAGAGGGCTGTGCACAGGAGATGCCCTCACAATCTGACAGATTTGGAGTGTTTTTGCAAAGAAGAGTGTTCAAATATTGCCACGTCAGGATGTGCCATGCTGATAGACTCATACCCCAAAAAGACTGAGCGCTGTAATAAAATCAAAAGGTGCTTCAACAAAGTATTAGTTTAAGGGTGTGCACACTTATGCAATCATATTATTTATTTTTACTTCCCTCCACCTAAAAGATTTCAGTTTGTTGTTCAACTGAGTTGTACAGTTTATAGGTCACATTAAAGGTGGAAAGAGTTCTGAAATTATTTATCTTTGTCTCATTTTTTTACATCACAGAAACCTGACATTTTAACAGGGGTGTGAAGACTTTTTATATCCACTGTATGCCTTCAACATAGTTGCAAAGAGATTTATGAATAACTTTAGCCAGCTCAGTCATCAAATTAGAAGCAAAGCACTAAGTGCAGTAACCCATATCAATTAACCACAGTCCATTTTCTGAAATCTGCCCAGTATTTCCGGAATTCTGATTGCATGTGTAATGGCTCATCATGCACATGGCTGTATCTGGCCATTTATTGTAAAATTATGACATCCAGAGTTTTATGCCTGTTCACATACACAAGAACAACTTGTGTAGTAGGGTGAATGCACATGGCCCTATAGTGCAAATGTCAGCGTATTTCCCTATCGGGGAGCAGAGAGGTGCAGCATACAGCCATTGACTTCTACAGGCGGCTGTAAGCAGCACATATGGGCTCCCTGGTAGGGAAATAATTTATGCCATATGGCCAGATACGGCCGTGTGCATTCACCATATACATAGAAAACCATTGGGAAATGGTTGTCTCACCACACTGTGTATATCTTTAGGCTGGGTTCACACTATTGCGAATTGAATGCGTATTTCCCCCGCATCCAATTAGCAAAGCAGGAGAATTTGACCAGCTCTCTATGGAGCCGGTTCACACATCTCTGGAGCGGCTTCCGGTGCCAATTGCACAGCATTCTGTGCGTCTTCTGGTCCATTTCAGGTCAGAATTCAGCCAAAAATTGGACTTGAAATGGTGAACAGGGACACACCGGACGCCTGTTGTGAGCCGCTCCATGCGGCAGGGTAAACCCAGCCTTAAGCTTGTTGTGTTCTTAGGTCTCTTCAATATGGGAGTAAAAAAAATGCTGCATTTTTTACTGATCTGGATCTAGATGCATTGTAGTCTATGGAACCATACACACAGCCGCTTAAAGATGAGTAATAGAGCGATGAGTACAGAACCGTAAAACTAAACTAGAAAATATTATGTGTGCAGTAATTTATGCGCGTGTATATATCAAAAGTGACAATGAAGAATTTTATGTTTGTTTATTCTTATGCACCTTTAAGCTCTTTTACATGCACTTTATGGTCTTTATTGAACATTTTACATTTTATTTAACATTTTACAAGATCCTGAGTATAAACATCTGTAAATTCATAAATTCTTATGTCCATGTGAAACTGGCCTTAAAGTGGAATTCCCAGCGGGGGTCACCAGAATTCCTTGGGCTTTTGGAACTGATATGGCCTAACTGGTCAGTTGTACACGAGTCTTACTAGTTGTGTATGTTGTTACAATCCTTAAGGCCACGTTGAACTACTGTATGTTGTTCTTTTTGCCTTATGTGCCCCTGAGTGGGCTAAGTGCCTGAGTCCTAGAATGTTTGTGGTTGTGCTCATACTTGTGTATGTTTTGTACTTCACTATAAAAATAATAAAAAGATTTATAATAATAAAAAAAAAAAAAGTGGAATTCTGGGATAACCCTGACTACTCCTAAAACTGTCCCATCCCCACTCCCAACACTATGCTTACTAAACTGTGTAAGAGAGATCTATATACTTCCCTTTTTTCGGGCCGCATTTTTTTACAGGATCTACCCTGTGTAAGCCAGCATCAGGCTGCAGGGGTGAGGAGAAAACGCTCCGACAAGGCTGGTAAAGAGTGGTGATGTCACCCATAGGCTTCAATAGCCCATCCATTGTCAGAGCTCCCTCCTCTCCTCTGCAGCGGCGCTGGCTGACACAGGGGAGCCGGATCACATGACTGGACCGGAGCAGCCTGAAAATGGGCAAGTATAAACACCTTTCTTTCAGAGGTTAGTAAGCATAGTTTTAGGAGGGGGGGAGGGGGACAGTTTAAGAAGTAGTTAGGGTTATTCCAAAATTCCACTTTAACAGAAGTTACATTGTGGTATGCATTGTATGCAGAAGTTGTTGTTTTCCACTGCTGTTTCCCATTTTATTTTTTCCTCATTAAAAGTCAATATACAAAGTAAACAGTAAAAAATATGACAGGGAGTGGATAAAGACACTAACAGCTCCGGTCAGAGCTGCTGTACCAACTATCTGACATTAGTACAGCGATCTCCCCTGCTGAGCTGTTGTGTTCTTAAAGAGGGATGGTCCCCCCGGCCCAAACAATCCGATCAGCGCTCTCTGCCATTGGCTGAGAGCGCTGATCGGGAGCCGGTTGGCTGCTGGTTTTCCAGCATGCTTGCCCGACATACACATGGGCCAAATGTCGGACAGTTTTTTTCTGAACCAGCAAATGTTTACTGACAGTCCCATGTGTACCCAGCTAAAGAAACAGAAAAGAGGAAAAAAAAAAACATGGCGGTGAGATAGATGCAATAAAAATCATGGTGAGTATGATGGCGTTTGTTCTGTTCTGTAGGTGTAGCACCTTCCAGGACTCTATAAAGGCTGACCACAGACAGGTGGATATACAGTATAAACAGTCAAATAATCAGATCAAATAAAATAAAGCTAAATAAACAGGGAAAAGCTGAAAAAGATAAGCTGAGTAATAAATGTCATCATAGTGGCTGTAAAAGTGACTGTTCAGTTAATGATTGTCACAGTGTACCTATTGTATTTGTGTTGTGAAGTACCATGGTGTATATTTGCACGCATCAACAATTTTCATCATTTGTTTGGGAGAAGTGCAAGTTTCTTGGGGGGGGGGGGTGATGATGGGTGCTTCTAGGTGACGGAGCATTCCTGACAGGTAGCATATCTTTGTCAGGTCTCGTATGTTTAGGTAATATTTGAGCATGATTCTGAACAGTGGGAGGATTCAGCAGTTGCAAGCTTTTCAGAATGTATTTCTTTCTGTTAAGACACAGAGGTGTTCAAGTTTAGTGGAAGCAAAATCAGAGGAGTAGGAATGTGCTTCACGAATACAAGAGCGCTAAATGGGGGGATATTTCCCTGTTGCATACTAAAAAACGTGTCATAAATCTGAATGTTTGCTGCTAAAAAACAAATACGGGGGGCATAACCCATATCATGTAGTTGAGGTTACCATAAACTGTGCATTTTGGGTTTTTGATAAGGTGGTCTTCCGTTGGGATCCATTAGCAGATATGCCTTTTGTATTTTTTTTAATTTGCATTTCTTGATACACCTAGTTTATAATTATTTTCCACTCTTTAAAAACAGCTTTTCTCAACTCTTTTACCCCAAAGGAGCCACTGCAATAATTTTCAGGTCTAAGGGAACCCCTGCTGAGATTAGTCTAATGGTGGTCATTGGAAACAGTCCCTTACATTGGTGATCAGTGGGAAGATGCTCCCCTTACAGTGGTGGCTAGAATGCCACCTTTACAGTCATTATGCCTCTGTTTCTGCCAAGTGGTTTTGGAGATGGAACTATGCAGAACCCATCATGTGGGAGGTCAGTTAGCCACAGCTCATGGAACCCCTAGCCACTTCCGGTTGAAACCTTGGGGATCCATTAAAACCCTGGTTGAGAATGGCTGCTTTAAACTATCCTTGTTGCTGAATGTCTGGTGTATCAATAGGAGATAGTTGGAGAAGTGACCCCCACTTGGTTATGAATTGATAGTTATGCTTTTTGGTATATAGGTGGGTTCTAATGGATAGTTGGGTTTAGCAGTGGGTTTATAAGCTGCAGTGCTTGTTGCAAGAAAAATTTGGTATGCCATTTAGAGTGGGTTCTAAGAGTTGTTTTTGAGCCCGAGAGATCTTTATTTGGGCATGGTTCAGTATATTACGGGCTTATTAAAGTATACCCGAAGAAAGGGAAACAGTTAACACCTGGCCATCTGAGTCTAGGATATCTTAAAGGTATTTAATACCTCAAGAGTACCAAAGATAATAAGCATTCAGTCATGGCCTGGGGGAAAACTAGGTATAAATCAATTAAGAAGAGGATATTGGCCCTGGATTATGAAGAGTTTTTCGATTTCCCTCCAAGCTCTGAGTGTGTTCCTGATTTTTTTCAGGTGAGGTGGAAGGGAGGTTAGCTGAGTTCAAAATTCCTCTCAGTCACCACTTGGAACTAACTGGGAACCCTGGTTGAGAATGTGGTCATATAATGGTTAGTGTTGTTCCACCAGTCTCTAACACACCCTTTCTCAATCTTTTCAACACAGAGCAAGCCTTGAAAGAATTTACCAGTCTCGGTAAACCCCTTGTCAGGAAATCCCTTCCAGCAGACGTTCTGGCACTAGAAGAATTCCTGTGCATAGAAGAGCCGTCCGGCGCCCGCGCATGCGCAATAGCACGAATAGCAGCGCACGGGCACACGCGGGAGCGTGCGCCCCTTGTGAAAGCACTTGGCACCAACATGGGGCTATTTAAAGGAGACTGATGCCTTGCTACCTTGCTGTCTGGTCTACAGCGTTTCCTGAAGACCCCTGCTGCCTTGTTACCCAGTTTACCTGAATCCAGTACCTACTTGGCTTGTCGCTGACTTTCCTTTTGCTGCCTGCCTTGATTCCGGCTTGGACTCTGACTATTCTTTTGGATTGCCCTTCTGTACCTGATCTGCCCGCCAGTACCTTGACCCGGCTTGTCTGCACCTCCCTGCTGTCTGCATCCTGCTACGGGACTACAGTGCACCTCCCTGCTGTCTGCATCCTGCTACGGGACTACAGTGCACCTCCCTGCTGTCTACATCCTGCTACGGGACTACAGTGCACCTCCCTGCTGTCTGCATCCTGCTACAGGACTACAGTGCACCTCCCTGCTGTCTGCATCCTGCCACGGGACTACAGTTCACCTCCCTGCTGTCTGCATCCTGCTACGGGACTACAGTGCACCTCCCTGCTGTCTGCATTCTGCTACGGGACTACAGTGCACCTCCCTGCTGTCTGCATCCTGCTACGGTGCACCTCCCTGCTGTCTGCATCCTGCTACAGGACTACAGTGCACCTCCCTGCTGTCTGCATCCTGCCACGGGACTACAAGTGCACCTCCCTGCTGACTACAGGATCCAGCCCTCTACACCAGTGTTCCAGTCAGGCACTTGTGCCCCTTTGCACTCTCGAGCCCCTGTCATCACTACCAGGGGTTCCCGAGTCAGAGGTATACGAGAGGCCGTTCTCTGCATTCCGGGCTCAATGTACCGGGTACGTGACACCCCTGCTAAAATTTACTGTATCTACAACCCATGATACATTAGTGTGAGGGTCAGTGGGAAGAATGCTCCTTACACTTGTGGTCATTGGGAAGAATTACCTCCTTACAGATATCTAAAAAAAAATCAATGGTGTCAGTGGGAACTTGAGGGGCAGAAATTGCCCATTGCCCTAACAACCTCTGGAGGAACCATGGTTGAGAAACCCTGCTCTAACAGGTCTACGAAGACAAGTTGGGTTATATTTCCTGACATCTGGTAAATTCACACCAAGCTAAAATGTAGGCTAGTGATCTGCCCGTTTATTGAATGGCTGTCAGGATGTGCTGGGACTTAAAATTTCCCATAAATCGCAGGGATAAATGGACCAAACAGTTAAAGATAACAGTACACATACCTGAAGAGGATCTTGCAGCAGCATTTACAGGTGGGCCTCATTTTTTGACTCTCTGATGCACATCACCCACAGACCACGGAGCACAACATAGACGGAAACGTAGAATCGCCTGTCTTCATGCAGCAGACCTGTGAGCAACAGAGGGGAGCACCATGAGACCTAAAGTAACTCTCCTCCGGAGGATCAATAGACAACCTTATAGCAAAGTACAAACTGCTGCCACAGAAAAGTCTGCAGAGCAATACTCATCATTAAATCTGTACTGAGTGGACAGAATTGTAAATCAGATGAGAGTGGATCTTACCAAAGTCCAAAAAGTAATTAAACCAATAGTGTGTTGGGCTGGCAGCATGAACATCGAAGGTTCATGCAAGGTGACAGCAAGATGGCATAGGGATAAGCAGGAGTCCATCTTTGCAACCTGCGTGGCCAGCTGCCAAGTTCTGCCTTGCAGGCTTCTTCGTAGCGGACTTAGACAAGATCCACTCTTATCTGACCAAAGTACCATTAGGATAATGACTGCTTTATGGATGGAATATAATTCCTGAGAAAGTCATAAAGAGCAGTACATGTATTTAACGAAAAACAATCTGTTATATTGACGCAGACTCTTGCTCTTAGTCATCATCACATCAGTATCCATTCCAATTACAACTTTACATGTCCCTGCGGACTCATGATCATAACCTTCTGTTATGCTACCATTCACTACATCTAGAACAATGTTCAGCACATTGCTGGTTGAATGCCTTACTGATACAGGTTTTTATGACTTTTTGACAACCATTTTTAAGTTTGTAAATGTTGATTAATAATTATTAATATTAATTTTGTAATATTGTAGCTATGTCTCCCATATCTCCCGATTAAGCAGATTTGTTATCTGGGAGACATTTATCATTCTGATTGGATCCTAAAGTCTGTTTTTTTATTGTAAAGCCCTGTTCAATTGCAAACAGAAAGGAGCAGTCAGATGGCCGAGAGAGGAGCAGTCATATGTAGTCGCATCAATTTTATTACTAATATAAGAGCCCTTTCACACTGGGGCGGGCGTCGGCGGTAAAGCACCGCTATTGTAAGCGGCGCTTTACCGTCGGTATGCGGCCGCTAGCAGGGCGGTTTTACCCCCCCCCGCTAGCGGACGAGAAATGGTTAAAAACCACCGCAAAGCGCCTCTGTAGAGAGGCGCTTTGCCGGCGGTATAGCCGCGCCGTCCCATTGATTTCAATGGGCAGGAGCGGTGAAGGAGCGGTATACACACCGCTCCTTCACCGCTCCAAAGATGCTGCTGGCAGGACTTTTTTTACCGTCCTGCCAGCGCATCGCTCCAGTGTGAAAGCCCTCGGGGCTTTCACACTGGAATGAAAGCAGCGGCACTTTCGGGTCGGTTTGCAGGCGCTATTGTTAGCGCAATAGGGCCTGCAAACCGCCCCAGTGTGAAAGGGCCCTAAAAGAAACACTGCAATATCATTATAAACAGTGTAGACAATATATGGAATGGGACTTTAAAGGCACCAACCTAAATACAATGATTATAAATATAAAAAGTAGTTTTTTATTAATATACAACAATAAAAAAGGACCAAAGGGTACAGTAATTCTAATAAAAACAGACATGCACAAAACAAGTAATCAATGTGTATTGAGAAACACCATACAGAGCATCTTCAATGCATAAAATAAGTCTATCTCACAATAATGAGCCCCCAACACATTTCAACTAATAGAGAGCATGAGTCTTCTTCAGGGAGGTTACCCTGTGCAGCCATTCCTAAGAAACCAAAATTTAGACCTTGAGGTTCTCCTTGGAAATGCACTCATTTCATACCATGGTATAAAATTGTAATTGTGAGTTGTCTGATATACAGTTTTTTTGTATTAGGACTATTGTCTTTGGTCAATTTCATTTATATGCATTTATGTTGCAGATTCCACCACTTTACTAATCCCCTGAAGAAGACTCATACTCTCTATGAGTTCAAATGGAGCTCATTATTATAAGATAAACATACTACATGCATTAAAGTTGCTCTGTGTGGTGGTTCTCCATACACATTGATTACTTGTTTTGTGCATGTCTGTTTTTATTAGAATTACTGGACCTTTTGGTCTTTTTTTTAATGGTGTATATTGATACAAAAAAACTGCTTTTTAGATTTATAATCATGGTGTTTAGCTGGGTGCCTTTAAAGTCCCTTAAGTCTATAAGTTGTCCAAACTGTTTAAATTATTAGGGATGTGGCACCTTCAGTACCCTTTAGTCTAATGGAGGCAATGATTTATTGCAATATTATTATATTTGCTTAATTGTATACCTTTAAAATAACAATAATTAATATTATAGTGTTTCTAAAGGCCCCTTTCACATGGGCGTCATGTAGTGGATTCCACTTGCTCAGCAGAGGATTGCTCTGCTGATCCCCGCTGAGCAGGCAAATGACAGGTCTGTGTCCGCTCAGCTGTGCAGAGCGGACATGGACACAGTCCCGCTTTCCCTTATGGGGAAATCAGATGGAAACGGACCGCCTGTCCGTTTCCATCCGATCCGCTGGACGAAAAATAGGACCACCATTCGTCTGTTTTTTGCGTGCAGGATCAAACTAGATGGGGGCATCCGCCGCTCCATAGGGGAGACTGGAGGGTGCGATCAGGTCCGCCTGAAAAACTATCAGGCGGATATGATCGGTGAGCTAGTGTGAAAGGGTCCTTTAGCCTTAAAATGGTTGTAAAGTCAGAAGGTTTTTTTTTTATCTTAATGCATTCTATGCATTAGGATAAAAAACCTTCTGCGTGCAGCAACCGCCCCAAGCACCCCCTAATACTTACCTGAGCTCCATCTCTGTCCAGCGATGTCCACGAGTTCCTCAGCTATCCAGGACTTTCATCCTGATTTTCTAAGACATAGCACCGGCGCCATTGGCTCCCACTGCTTTCAATCACAGTCAGTTAGCCAATCAGGGGAGAGAGGGGACGGGGCTGAACCAGGGCTCCGTGTCTGAATTGACTTGGGTGCCCCGATAGCAAGCGGCTGGCAGTGAGGGCACCCGACAGGAGGGAGGGGCCGGGAGCACAGAAAAGGGACCCGAGAAGAGGAGGATCTGGGCTGCTCTGTGCAAAACCATTACAACAGAGCAGGTAAGTATAACATGTTTGTTATTTTTAGAGAAAAAAAACGAGACTTTACAATCACTTTAAGTTTTTTTTAACTTAAAGCGGTAGTAAACCGTTGTGTGTGTTTTATTTTTTGCAGCCTGCAAGGTAAAGCCATAATGTGCTAGTATGCATCTTATACTAGCACATTAGAAAACAAAGCCATCCAGTGCCACGCTGTCACCGCTGAGGCAGCTTAAATCTTCACCTGGTTTTCCTTTTGGGATCGTGGACTCTGGCTGTGTGAGGGGCCGGAGCCACGATGATGTCACTACTGCGCATGAGCCGCCGTTTATGGCACAGGACTCTGAAGGAATGGCCTGGGTGGCCATTCCTTCAAAGCGAATGCAAGGGTGACGTCACCGGCTGCGTGTACCGTAAATATCTCCTAAATGGTGCACGTTTAGGAGATATTTACAGTTTCTACCGGTAAACCTTATTATAGGCTTACCTATAGGTAAAAGTCAGAGATGGGAGTTTACTTCCACTTTAATGCATTCTATGCATTAGGGCAAAAAACCTTCTGAGTTGTAGGATCTCCCCAGCCTCCACTTATATTTACCTAAGCCCGATCCCGAGATTTGCATGAGAGCAGTGGCTCTCGCCGCTGTATCCCTCCTCACTGGGCAGACTGGTAACAGCGGGAGCCTCCCGCTACTGTCAATCAAATGCTGTGATGAGGGGGCAGGGGATCGAGCCGCCAGGTCTGTGTTAATTGACGCAGATGGGGCAGCTCAGGAGCAAGCCCGCATGAGTGCCCCCATAGACAGTGGCTTTCTATGGGGGCACTCGCCGAAGAGGAGAAGCCAAGAGGGCCAGCGGGGGGGGACCCTAGAAGAAGAGGATCGGGGCTGCTCTGTGCAAAACCACTGAAAATAGAGCAGGCAAGTATGACATGTTTATTATTATTATTAATTTAAAAAAAAAAAAAACTGAAAGTTTAATGTTACGTTAACAAGAGCACTTCTGACATTTTCAGCTGAATAGCAGAGCTCTGCATCTGCAACTATTATGCTAAGTTGGTGCCAATTTCCATGTCAAAACTGTAAAAAAACTGAAAAAAAAAAAAAACCTGCATCACAGGGGAAAAAGAGCACAGCAAATGAGATTTGTCTCTGTGCCAGAACTTCACGAGAACCGGAGCTGCAACATCTTCCGAACAGTCGCAAATGCGTCCATAAATCCCCCCCTTGAGTATTACTCCGTCCCACAGCCAGAATCATCTTCTACTAAAAATAATGCACTTTTCAGCAGCATAGAAACATTTAAAGCCTGCAAATCACTGGGTAGTTAAGGGTATATGCAGAAACTGAATGCACAATGCATACATTTGTTGTTCTTATCGATCATATGAAAGCTTTTAAAATCAAAGGGGGATGTAAAAGTGGCAGCAATATAATATAAAGTAAGGTGTAGTATATGATGGAAGCAGGCTTACAAAGTATTGTTGGTCCTGAGTTTAGAAATGTGACAAGGACCGTGGGAAGAGGAGCCACCGTAGAGATTTGTTAAGGCTCCGTGTCCCAGCAGCGAGACAAAACAAATAGAACAAACGCTAAAATCTCTAATTAAACATTCCTCCGCTCCTCTCTGCCCGCACATACCCACAGCATTAGAATCCATGCCAACTTTTAAAGGGCAAGTGTTCACATTTATTGTTGCACACTAAGACCCCGTACACACGGTCGGACTTTGTTCGGACATTCCAACAACAAAATCCATGGATTTTTTCCGACGGATGTTGGCTTAAACCTGTCTTGCATACACACGGTCACGCAAAGTTGTCGGAAAATCCGATCGTTCTAAACGCGGTGATGTAAAACACGTACGTCGGGACTATAAACGGGGCAGTGGCCAATAGCTTTCATCTCTTTATTTATTCTGAGCATGCGTGGCACTTTGTGCGTCGGATTTGTGTACACACAATCGGAATTTCCGACAATTTTGTTGTCGGAAAATTTTATATCCTGCTCTCAAACTTTGTGTGTCGGAAAATCCGATGGAAAATGTGCGATGGAGCCTACACACGGTCGGAATTTCCGTCAACAAGGTCCTATCACACATTTTCCATTGGAAAATCCGACCGTGTGTACGGGGCATTAGACCCCTTTCACACTGGAGGTGTTTTTCAGGCGCTTTAGCACTAAAAATAGCGCCTGAAAAATGCCTCATCTGGGCATTTCACACTGGGGCGCTGCAGTGGCAGGACGTCAAAAAAAGTCCTGCAAGCAGCTTCTTTGAGGCTCCTAAAGCGCCCCTGCCCATTGATTTCAATGGGCAGGAGCGCCGAAGTGCCTCGGCAGCGGCACTTTTAACCCTTTATTTGGCCCGCTTGCAGCCAAAAAGCATCTCTTATGCCCCGTACACACGGTCGGACATTGATCGGACATTCCGACAACAAAATCCATGGATTTTTTCCGAGGGATGTTGGCTCAAACTTGTCATGCATACACACGGACACACAAAGTTGTCGGAAAATCCGATCGTTCTGAACGCGGTGACATAAAACACGTACGTCGAGTCTATAAGCGGGGCAGTAGCCAATAGCTTTCGTCTCTTTATTTATTCTGAGCATGCGTGGCACATTGTGCGTCGGATTTGTGTACACACGATCGGAAATTCTGACAACGGAGCCTGCTCTCAAACTTTGTGTGTCTGAAATTCCTATGGAAAATGTGTGATGGAGCCTACACACACGGTCGGATTTTCCGACAACAAGGTCCTATCACACATTTTCCATCGGAAAATCCCACCGTGTGTACAGGGCATAAAACTATGGAAAAGTGCTGCTAGATTTAGCGGCGCTTTACCACCGACGCCCCCGCGCTGTCAGTGTGAAAGGGCTCTTAAAGGCGTAATATAAGGACACATCCTACATTTTTTTGTCAAATAACTTTTTATTCAAAAGATTTTCAGAATAGAAAACACAAAAATATGGAACAATTTACGTGTCATCCTTGCACCTCGGGTGTGAGGAACCACAGAAGATTCTCCCCACTGCATCCTCATCTTTGTTGTGGCCCTTTCTGGCACTCTTCCTTGATTTATCACGGACTTTTCTTTTTTGGTTTTTGGATTCTATCCGTTTATCTATACTTGTCTACAATTAATTCTGGGACACTAGAGTATGATAATATTTATCTTGCACTATTATTTTTGATTATTTTATCAATTTATTTCACAGGTTATAAATATGTATTAGCGCCGCATCTTTTTTGTATTATCACCTTGTTGTAAAGCAGGGGTCTCCAAACTTTTTAAACAAGGGGCCAGTTTACTGTCCTTCAGACTTTAGGGGGGTCAGACAGTGGCCGTTGAGTGTAGAAAAAGTCCTAACATCATTGGGAAAAGACAATGCCCCATCTTTTCCGTGTCAGTGGGAGGAATTGTGCCTCATCGTTGTGTCATTGGTAGGAATTGTGCCTCTTCATTGGTGTCAGCGGGGGGAATTATGCTCCATTGTTAGTATCAGTGGATGAAAAAGTGCCCAAAGGGCCAGATATAAACAACAAGGACCACAGTTTGGAGACCTCTGATCTAAAGCCCTGGTGCCCAACGTGTGGGCGAGGGCCGCAGGCCGCCATTTGGTATTTGAAGTACGGCCCTCGGGCCCCAGCAGTCAATGTGAGCATTGATTTGTAAAGGGGGCTTTATTAACCGTAATCTCTAGCAGTCCCCGGTAATAGGTCCTTATTCTCTGAACGTCTTCTGTAGCAGGGGTCTCCAAACTTTGTTAACAAAGGGCCAGTTTACTGTCCTTCAGACTTTAGGGGGCTGGACTGTGGCCAAGGGGAGTAGAAAATGTCCCAACATCAGTTGGGGTAAACAATGCCCCATCTTTGGTATAAGAGATAGGAATTGTGCCCCATTGCTTGTGTCAGTGGGAAGAATGGTGCTCCATCATTGGTATCTCTGCAACGAATTGTGCCCCATCATTGGTGTCATTGGGAGGAATTGTGCCTCATCATTGGTGTCATTGGGAGGAATTGTGCCCCATCATTGGGAGGAATTGTGCCCCATCATTGGTGTCATTGGGAGGAATTGTGCCCCATCATTGGTGTCATTGGGAGGAATTGTGCCCCATCATTGGTGTCATTGGGAGGAAAATGTGCCCCATCATTGGCTTCACTGGGCCCCATCGTTGGTGCCATTGGTAGGAATTGTGCCCCTTCCTTTGGTGTCAGTGAATTAAAAAGTGCCTCGAGGGCCAGATAAAAGCAAGCAAAGGGCAGCAGCTGGCCCCCGGGCTGCAGTCTGGAGACCCCTGTTGTAGAGGAATCTATTCAAAAACAGCTCTAAAAAACATACAGATGGTAGGAAATGAGCACACTGCTGGCATCGTTTCAGACATTGTTGTGATATAGAGTATGAGGAGCGGGTATTATTATCCAATATGTTGCATAATTATTATTGTAAAACGAATCTCTGTAGCAATGCGTTCAACGGTTCTTGCCAAAGAATTGCCCCAACGTTAACAATCTACTAAACCGGTAAGCTAATTATCATGATTTCATCTTCCCACTAGTGATCAATCTGTGGAATGGCACACCGTAATTCCGATTCCTAGTAGATCTGATCCGCACCTCTCCAAATGGATCCATCTTTCTCTTTGCACATACAGTATGAATACTTTGAACATACAGTGCCTTGCAAAAGTATTCACCCACCTTGGCTTTTTACCTATTTTATTACATTACAGCCTTTAGTTCAATGTTTTTTTTAATCTGAATTATATGTGATGGATCAGAACACAATAGTCTAAGTTGGTATAGTAAAATTAATAAAATTATATACATAAATCTATTTTTCAGAAATAAAAAAATGATAATTGGCATGTGCATATGTATTCACCCCCTTTGTTACGAAGCCCATAAAAAAGCTCTGGTGCAACCAATTACCTTCAGAAGTCACATAATTAGTGAAATAATGTCCACCTGTGTGCAATCTAAGCGTCACATGATCTGTCATTACATATACACACTTTGTTGAAAGGCCCCAGAGGCTGCAACACCTAAGCAAGAACCACCATTAACCAAACAGTACCATGAAGACCAAGGAACTCTCCAAACAAGTAAGGGACAATGTTGTTGAGAAGTACAAGTCAGGGTTAGGTTATAAAAAAATATCCAAATCTTTGATGATCCCTAGGAGCACCATCAAATCTATCATAACCAAATGGAAAGAACATGGCACAACAGCAAACCTGCCAAGAGACGGCCGCACACCAAAACTCATGGACCGGGTAAGGAGGGCATTAATCAGAGAGGCAGCACAGAGACCTAAGGTAACCCTGGAGGAACTGCAGAGTTCCACAGCAGAGACTGGAGTGTCTGTAATAGGATGACAATAAGCCGTACGCTCCATAGAGTTGGGCTTTATTACAGAGTGGCCAGAAGAAAGCCATAGCTTTCAGCAAAGAACAAAATAGCACATTTTTAGTTTGCGAAACGGTATGTAGGAGACTCCCAAAATGTATGGAGGAAGGTGCTCTGGTCTGATGAGACTAAAATTGAACTTTTTGGCCATCAAAGAAAACGCTATGTCTGGCGCAAACCCAACACATCACATCACCCAAAGAACACCATCCCCACAGTGAAACATGGTGGTGGCAGCATCATGCTGTGGGGATGTTTTTCAGTAGTCGGGACTGGGAAACTGGTCAGAGTTGAGGAAAAGATGGATGGAGCTAAATAAAGGGATTTTCTTCAGCAAAACCTGTACCACTCTGTGTGTGATTTGAGGCTAGGATGGAGGTTCACCTTCCAGCAGGACAATGACCTCAAACACACTGCTAAAGCAACACTTGAGTAGTTTAAGGGAAACATGTAAATGTGTTGGAATGGCCTAGTCAAAGCCCAGACCTCAATCCAATAGAAAATCTGTGGTCAGACTTAAAGATTGCTGTTCACAAGCGCAAATCATCCAACTTGAAGGAGCTGGAGCAGTTTTGCAAGTAGGAATGGGCAAAAATCCCATATGTGGGAAGCTCATAAAGACTTATCCAAAGCGACTTGGAGCTGTGATAGCCACAAAAGGTGGCTCTACAAAGTATTGACTTTAGGGGGGTGAATAGTTATGCACATTGACTTTTTCTGTTATTTGTCCTATTTGTTGTTTGCTTCACAATATTAAAAAAAAAGTCTTCAAAGTTGTGGGCATGTTCTGTAAATTAAATGATGCAAATCCTCAAACAATCCATGTTAATTCCAGGTTGTAAGGCAACAAAACACGAAAAATGCCAAGAGGGGTGAATACTTTTGCAAGGCACTGTAGGAAAATGCAGTGCAAGAATCTCCCTACTTTACTTCTGCTTTATTACTTGTGTGGATCTGTGCTTTCTGCATCTCTCCTGGGGGGGGCTTTACAAAGACATTTGGTGCATGTACAATGGATATATATACATTGTGGCTATTAAGTAATATATTTAACCACTTCAACTCAGGAAAGGTTTACCCCCCCCTTCATGACCAGGACATTTTTTGCGATATGGCACTGCGTTATTTTAACTGACAATTGCGCGAGCATGTGGCGCTGTACCCCAAAAAAATGTGTGTCCCTTTTTTCCCACAAATAGAGCTTTCTTTTGTTGGTATTTGATCACCTCTGTGGTTTATATTTTTTGCGCTAAATACAAAAAAAAATGGAAAAAAATCAAATTTCTTCATTAATTTAGGCCAATATGTATTCTGCTACATGTTTTTGGTAAAAAAAAAATCCCAATACGCGTATATTGATTGGTTTGCGCAAAAGTTATAGCGGCTACAAACTATGGTATACTTTTATTTTATTTACTAGTAATGGCGGCGATCAGCGACTGCAATATTGCAGCAGACAAATCGGACACCTGACACTTTTTGGAGACCAGTGACACGAAAACAGTGATCGGTGCTAAAAAATATGCACTGTCACTGTACTATTGACACTCACTGGCAGGGAAGGGGGTTAACATCAAGGGTGATCAAAGAGTTAAATATGTTCCCTAGGAGTGATTACTAACTGTGGGGGGGGTGGGTTGCTTTGACTGGGGAAATGTAAAGATCCATGTGCCTGCTTAGCAGGAACACAGGATTGGCATATTCCCCTCTCACAGAACGGCCTTTCTCCTGAAAAAAATCGGCAGGTCCCAGCGGACATTGCGTCCGCCGGACCCGCTGATTGGCTGCTGCTGTGTCAAATCACAGCGGGAGCAGGTCGCCTGTGGCGCCCCAGACCAGGAAGTGTCAGATCACGTACTAGGTACGTGATCTGGCGCACAGCGGTCTACGGTGGCCAGTCCACAACTCGTTAAACATCTTTCTGCCTAGAGTTTAGCTGTAAGATCTGAAAGACTTGCTTTAGAACCAGCTTTTTCAACCAGGGTTCCTCCAGGGGTTGCTAGGGGTTCCTCGAGCTATAGCCAACTGACCTCCTATTGGTTGATGTCTGCATAGTTCCCAGGCCAATGCCACTAGGCAGATACAGCAGCATGACACCAATAATCTTTTAAGCTGTCTTTACTCTTTAGGAGCACCTACCCGCATTGTACTGCAGACAGGGGGCTCCTACAGGCATAGTGGCGCACCTGTACCTTGCTGGCCTCCTCTGGGTACAGAGCGAAACCCCCCCCACTGCCTCATAATAGGCACATAATACACACATTAACACTTGTTAGGCACACACATAGCCCATTGATTACCCCAAGAAATTAACCCCTTCCCGGCCAGTGTCATTAGTACAGTGAAAGTGTATAGTAATTCATTGATCACAGAATCAGTGTCAGAGTGATGTCACACACTGTATTAGTGTCAGTTAGAGAGTTCCCACCCAGTGTCAGTTAGTTTCAGTATTCCTGCCACTATCACAGTCCCTCTAGATCGCTGATCACCGTCATTACTAGTATAAAAAAAAGAAAGAAATAAAATCCAGTATATATACACACACCATACTCTGTAGACCTTTCATGAAAACAAATCAATATACACACAATTACCAGTTAGTAATTTAGTAATTAATTTAGTAAGTTACCTGTAGCGCAGTGATAAATAGCAAAAAATGGCCTGGTTATATAAGGGGGTAAAACCTTCCAGAGCTGAAGTGGTTAAAAGTGGGTTAAAAAATTCTGAGCAACACTAACGGTTGCATTCTTCCCCTGACCACCAATGTAAGGGGCATTTTCCCCATTGACCCCTTATGAAATGGATTTAAAAGCACAGTGGTGTAGTGGGTAGCACTCTCGCCTAGCAGTAAGAAGGGTCGCTGGTTCAAATCCCAACCACGACACTACCTGCCTGGAGTTTCCATGTTCTCCCTGTGCCTGTGTGGGTTTCCTCCGGGTACTTCGGTTTCCTCCCACACTCCAAAGACATGCTGGTAGGTTAATTGGATCCTCTCTAAATTGTCCCTAGTATATGAATGTGAGTTAGGGACCTTAGATTGTAAGCTCCTGAAGGGTAGGGACTGATGTGAATGTACAATGTATATGTAAAGCGCTGCGTAAATTGACAGCGCTATATAAATACCTAAAATAAATAAAAAATAAAAGGGGTTCCTTGAAATTTATTTAGGGGTTCCTCTGGGATAAAAAAAAAAAAGTTGAAAAGCTGCTTTAGAAGGAACAGTCAGTACAGGAGATGGCACTGCGGAAAATACAAGTTCTTAGACTGTCCACATTATCTGATTATCTTTGACAGATCATTGATGGCCAAATTGGGGGCACCATCAGGCCACCTCTGGGTGAACGATCTGACACCGTGATGGAGTGAAGATTCAGGACCATCGATTTCCATATAGCTGTATTCAGCATAAAGATCAATATCTTCTCCACAGAGATGACAATGCTATAATGAGCTCTAATATCACAAGCCATTACATGCAGCAGTCAGCTAATGTCGGCTTTGCCTTTGTTAGTTTATATGCTGTTAAGTTCAGCAATGTCACCTTTTTGAGATGTGCTGCCAAATACAGAGAAAAGCATTGTACGTGACTAAAAAAAGTCTTACTATTGCTTATTCTGCCCTAATTTAAGCTAGGCAAGCACTAAGCTCTAAATAGCTGATAAAAAACCTTACACAAGCACTCAGCACTAGTATCAAGAATGCTGAACATGTCTCTGAATCACAGAAGCTTAGGTGTTTCTTTAAATGACTGCTGTCATGATTAATGTGACTCCGGTGTTAAAAATAAAATAAATAAACGGAACCCTATGTAAAGAAAAGGAATAATCCTTCTGTTGTATCGCAGGTGCCTCTGATCTTCGCTCCCATACAGCACTGCACTGGCCAAAGTATTTTTAGCATCCACCTTAGAATATTTTGTTAGATGCCCGCATCCTCCACCACATGCTGCAGTTTCATCTGCATGTGGTTATGTCACTACTGTATCTGTATTGGGCTTTTACTTCTGAGAGTTTGAAGAGGCACTTGCCAGCCTGCAAATGCAGGGCAAAGTGACAGTGTCTCTGAAAAGGGACCCTTGCCAACCCCCTTGCCTGTATTCCCTGGCAGCCAGGGTTTCCAGGTATGGAGGAGCATGTGACCTCCTCCCCTTTGAGAGTGATCATGCCTAGCAGCCAATCACTAAGCCTGAGCACTGTCATATGACAAAGGAAGTGATATTACTGCACCCCCTTCCCCTGTTGTGGACACCGTTGATTTCTGTGACAGCATTCTTCTTGCCATTGCTTGTCTCAAGAAAGTGCTAACAGCCGAAACCAGCTGCAGCTTTTAATCACCCGTCTCTTTCAAAGTTGTTGTTGAAACGGCCGTGGCAGGAGGGGACTGAGGAAGGTTGGTACTCATAACCAGGGTTAGAAAAATGAGGCAAAGTACTACATGTACTCTGCCCCAGAGGGGACAGAACTGTAAAACAAAAATTGCAATGATAGATCTTCTTTAACTGCTTGCCGAACGCTCGCAGTAGTTTTACTGAGGGCGAGCAGCACAGGCTGGCCCGGCAACGTACCTGTACATCGCTGTCACCCAGGTTCGAGGTTATTGGACACATCACGAGTTTGGCAACAGATTTCAGCCAATGATTTAGTCTAGAATCAGCTGATTGGCTTTGTCCAATCACAGACAGGGTTCTATGTTTACAAAAACACAGAACTGTGTGTGCACAGTGATCTGTCTGTTTCTTCTCCCTGCAAAGCCAGTCACGGCATGACCTCTATTAGAAACGGCACAATGTGCCCTTTCTAAAGTGTGCATGCGTCGTAGTCATCGGCGCATGGCTTTTTTGTAAATATCTCCTAAAACGTGGATGTTTAGGAAATATTTCCAGCACCTACAGGTAAGTCTTAATATAGGCTTACCTGTAGGGAAAAGTGGTTGTACAGGGTGTACAACCACTTTAACCCCTTAAAGCGGTAGTAAACTCTGACAATGTTACCCCAAATCAGCAATATGTAATTTCATGTTGCTGTTTAGTAGCTATACACTGCAAACAGTATGCAAATAGAACATGTTACTTGATAGAATAAATTTTTTCTGAACGCTTCTGCTTGTATGCAGCCGCCGCCATTATTAATTAGAGCAGAAGTAGGGTGCTACTACCCAATATGATCAGAAGATTGTTTAAAGCTAGTAGCAATCATGAGAAAAGATGGTCTGCAACTCCTTGATTGCTCTTTAAAATGTTCAAAACTTAACAGCTGCTTGCAATAATTGCATGCAACATCTGGCAGGCTGGTTGTACCCAAGTTGATTGATCAATCGACTTGGGTACATTCAGCCTGCCCATGCATGGTTCGAATCTTGGCAGGTCCCTGGGGAACCAGCTGAGATTCACACCATCTATGGCCGGCTTAAGTGTAATTTCTGTCGGCTGCTTTGTTCCTTTGCTATCAGTATAAATCACTTTTTACCAAGTTTTCCTGACACCAAGGGAAAAAAGGTGACAGGGGAGGGACCTCTGAGCTGATTGACAGCCTCAGCTCAGTTCCTGTGTGAAGGGGGTTGTGTCCCTTCTCTCCAGTTCAGCTCTCTGTCCCCTTATCTCTGACACCTCAGATAAGCTTTATAAATTCTGCACTTTGAAAGGATGTAAGAGAAAAGACTGTAGATAAACAGGTACAATTTATGTTGGAGGATTTGTTTCTTGTGTATCACCTGAGGATAGTCACTTCATTGGGTATATGTGAGGGTTTACAATCACTTAAAGCGGGGTTCCACCCAAATTTTGAACAATATCTGTATGTATTCTCTTCCTTGCCTAGATGCTGACATGCCGTTTAAAAAAATTTAAATCGCCGTAATTACCTTTTATTTTTCTATTCTTCTTTGCACTTCCTGGTTCTCCTCCCATGGGAGTAGGCGTGTTTCTAGCCTCTCCCAGACTCCTGGGAGCTAGTCTCAGGCTTCCCAGGATGCCACTGAGCATGTGCGGGAACGAGCGGTGAATGCTGGGAGCACAGCATTCACCACATCCAGGAAATAAATGCTTGTGGGCTTCAAATGCCCACAATGAAGATGGAAACCGCCTGCAGTGAATAATATAAGTTATTCTTTCCGACAAAATCTGACACAGGCGAACATATTACACTCAATATGTGAGTATGTAATGCTGAGAAGAAAAGTTTGTGAATGAACTCAAAAAAAAAAAAAAACGATAGATAGGTGGACCCCGCTTTAACCTCCCTGGCGGTATTCCCGAGTGTGGCTCGGGGTTAAAATTCAGTACCATTAGCGGTAACCCCGAGCCACACTCGGGATCGCATTGCAGGATCCTGGGGCGGCTTTACTTACCTTGTCCCCGGGATCCTGCAATGTCACCCGCAGTGTCCGAGGGCTCCGTCCTCCTCCGAAGCCTCTCCGTGCCAGGCTCCGTTCCCTGCGAGCGGCGCGACGCACGGGGGCGGAGCCTGGCGGCAAATTCAAAAAAATGTAAAAAGCATAACACATACAGTACTGTAATCTTACAGATTACAGTACTGTATGAAATGATTTCACATCCCTTTGTCCCCAGTGCTCTGGCCCATGCCCTGCATGCAGTTTTATATTATATATACTGTTCTTTCTGCCTGGAAACTGGAGATTGTCCATAGCAACCAAAAAGTGTCCCTTTACGTCAAAAATGGCTTTAGACCAGCTAGAAAACAGCGATAGTAAATTAGAACACTTGCAGAATTGAGCGATAGTGAATCGTGTGGAAATTTATTTTATTACTATTTATTTTTATTTTTTTTAATTATTATTTTTTTTTTATTATATTATAATTTATGTTTTTGTGTTTCAAACTTTATCATACCCGGGATATCTACTAGACTCTTGTTTGGACAGATTTAAGTGTGTTATTGTTAAGAATTACAGGCCTACAATATAAAACGCCAAATTTCCATGCAAAATAATTGTACCGCTTTCAGCACCTAAAATCCGAAATAATCATACCGCCAGGGAGGTTAAGAAAAACAAAAAAAAAAAACCAGTGGTTAATAAATACCACCAGAGGAAAGCTCTTATGTGTTTCACAGCACTAACTGAAAAATGTCCTGGTAATGAACGGGGTTTTACAGGCTGGTACTCTAGTGGTTAAAAGAAAATGCTGTAATAATTAAAAAAAAAAATGTGCTCACCAAAAACAGACATAGCAACACTGGGAACACTGTGTGCACACCTTAGAAATATCTTATATTTGTCTGTAGATTCCTCGCAGTCTACCTGGCACTGCTGTAATGATGACTTATAATGTTCTTCCAAGGCTACATTAGCAAAACAAAAAAAAAATGCTGAGATTGCCCTTTGCAGAAACTTTTTGTCCGAAGCTCATTAGATGTTTCCTTGCTGAGAAGAGATCAGTTGAGGCTGGGAACAGTGTAATCTTCTGTGCCATCAGAGTGCAGGAAGGAAGCAGACAGTCCTCATCAGAATATTGTACTGTGCCAATTTCTGTGCTGCCTCGCTACATACACTATATTGCTAAAAATATTGGGACGCCTGCCTTTACATGCCCATGAACTTTAATGACATCCCAGTCTTATGCCCCGTACACACGGTCAGATTTTCCGATGGAAAATGTCCGATCGGAGCGTGTTGTCGGAAATTCCGACCGTGTGTGGGCTCCATCGGACATTTTCCATCGGATTTTCCGACACACAAAGTTGGAGAGCAGGAGATAAAAATTTTTTCGACAACAAAATCCGTTGTCGGAAATTCCGATCGTGTGTACACAAATCCGACGGACAAAGTGCCACGCATGCTCAGAATAAATAAAGAGATGAAAGCTATTGGCCACTGCCCCGTTTATAGTCCCGACGTACATGTTTTACGTCACCGCGTTCAGAACGATCGGATTTTCCGACAACTTTCTGTGACCGTGTGTATGCAAGACAAGTTTGAGCCAACATCCGTTGGAAAAAATCCTAGGATTTTGTTGTCGGAATGTCCAAACAAAGTCCGACTGTGTGTACGGGGCATAAGTCTGTAGGGTCCAATACTGAGTTGGCCCACCCTTTGCATCTATAACAGCTTCAACTCTTCCTGGAAGGCCGTTCACAAGGTTTAGGAGTGTGTCTATGGGAATGTTTGACCATTCTTCTAGAAGCGCATTTGTGAGGTCAGGCTCCGATGTGGACGAGAAGGCCTGGCTCGCTGTTTCTGCTCTAATTCATCCCAAAGGTGTTCTATGGGGTTGAGGTCAGGACTCTGTGCAGGCCAGCCAAGTTCCTCCACCCCAAAACTTGCTCATCCATGTCTTTGTGCACTGGTGCGCAGTCATGATGGAACAGGAAGGGGCCATCCCCAAACTGTTCCCACAAAGTTAGGAGCATGAAATTGTCCAAAATGTCTTGGTATGCTGACGTCTTAAGAGTTCCCTTCACTGGAACTAAGGGGCCAAGCCCAACCCCTGAAAACCAACCCCACACCATAATCCCCCCTCCACCAAATGATTTAGACAGTACAAATACTCCCCAAATGACCCCCTTTTGGAAAGTAGGCAGTCTGAGGCATTTAGTAAGAGGCCTGGCGAGTTTTCTAAAGTTGTATTTTTTTGAAAATGAAGACATTGAATACAATTTTTTTCTTTATTTTACATACAGTCAATAGTGCAGTACAGCGTCATCATATGACTGGTGTGGTGGAGATCAGGGACACTGACTGGGAGATAATATTTAAAAAAAAAAAAGAAAAAATAATACATTTATTTTTTTTTTAAACACGCGCCCCCCTTAGTCAGAGCAGGCAAATTGAAGCACATGTAGGTAATTTTGCCTGCACATGCTGCCCAGCCACAGTATATATGTACTGTGGCTGGTCAGCAAATGGTTAATGGACAACTGTATTTTTGTTACAAGTTGTCCTTTGTTGCATAGCCCCACCCTGCCGAGTGCAGCAGCTTCCGAAATTTCAGCGATCCTTACTTTGCGTCCCTGCACAGCTTTTTCTCAGATCGCATCTGTGCCAGGTCCCCTTCCTCCTGCCCATGTGTGCCAAGGCCTCCTTTTTTATGGAAAGCTCTACTCCTAGCAGCCTCCAGCTGTCCACCAGAGTATAGCTCTCCTCTGAATAGGGCCCAGGTGACCATGCACAGGATTAAGAGAACCTAGGGTGGACCGTTTCTAAAGATTCCTGGAATGAAAACAATTGGTAAGTGTCAAACCAGATGTATCTAGTAGTAGTTACATTCAGCTGGACTTGTTCTGTAATGTTGAAGCTCTTGCAAAGCATTTTTTGGGTTCTAATGACTGTCAGGAAGATCGCCCAGCTTTTATATTTACATAGGTAGCACCAACACCTTGATCCAATTAGCATGGAAAGGCAGATGTTACAGTCTTAAGGATGGGAGGTGAGAAAACACGCTGTCCTTGTTACATAATCCCATCCTTGGTGTTAGCGAGGCTTCACAAATGTTAATCTTTCCATTTACACAAAAGTGTGAATTGCTGTCAAAACGCCAGGGTGGACATGTTATAATGGCATTATATGTGGAAGGTAAATGGATCAAAGGCCTCCAACCCTGGTCAATGAAGGCCGTTCCAGTTTGATATAGATGACCTCTCTCATGACTTGCAAATCGGTTGTCCACTCTGTCCAAAATGTGCTCCTCACTGTCCTCAAAAGAGAATATAAATGCTCAGACAGCTGAAGAAGTGGTTTGGAGAAGCTACAAAAGATCTTCAATATTACAGAACAAGTCCAAATCCAGTTGAATGTGACGAGAGTCTCGTACACACGGTACGACTGTTGGCAGGGCATTGTCTGATGACAGACTGTTGTCCTAAAATCTAATGCCGCGTACACACGAGCGGACTTTACGGCAGACTTTGCTCGGCGGACTTTTCGACGGACTTTCTGAGTGAACGGACTTGCCTATACACAATCCACCAAAGTCCGTCGAATTCGTAGGTGATGACGTACGACCGGACTAAAACAAGGAAGTTCATAGCCAGTAGCCAATAGCTGCCCTAGCGTGGCTTTTTGTCCGTCGAACTAGCATACAAACGAGCGGACTTTTCGACCAGACTCGATTTCGACGGATTATTTTAAAAAATGTTTCAAATCTAAGTCCGTCCAACTTTTGAGAAAACAAAGTCCGCTGGAGCCCACACACGATCGAATCGTCCGACCAAATCCCGTCCGCCGGGCAAAGTCTGCCGTAAAGTCCGCTCGTGTGTACGCGGCATTACCGTTAGCACACTCCTTTTGACAACTGTTGTCCAATTTTCGGCCAACAAATGTTAGATTACAGGCTAGTAAATTTTCGGTAGACAATGGTTTGATGTCAGAATTTCGGATGGTCAGTACACAAATCCGTCACCTTGGTCAGCAGAACTGGAAGATTTCCCCTCTATTTCTGCTTTGGGGACAGAAAAATTTGTCTTTTTTTTTTACTTTCAATGATAATGGTAAGCAGGACACATAGTGAGTGTGAATCTCCCTAACGGGGACACAGACAGCAATATAAACCTAATAGGTGTTCTAGAAGTGTTTCTCAACTTCAGTCCTCAAGGCGCCCCAACGGGTCATTTTTCAGGCGTTCCATTATTTTGCACAGGTGCTTTGATCAGTTTCACCACCTTAGTAATTATCACAGACGTTTCATCTGAGGGAAATCCTGAAAACAGGCCCCTTTCACACTTGTGCGGCTTGTCCTGCGACTTGGGACTGCAAAGTCGCATGACAAATCGTACCCCATGATTTCCATTGAGTACTGTTCATATCTGTGCGACTTCAAGTCACAGTGACTTCAAAGTAGTCCCTGCACTACTCTGGTCGGACTTTGATGCGACTTGAGGTCCATAGACAGGAATTTCTTCACGTCGAATCAAAGTCACGCGACTTTCAGGTCATAAAAGTGTGAAAGAGGCCTTAGGGGATCGCGTGCGCATAAACATCACATCTAAGGATTTATCCAAATCTTTTGGTATACTTACATTTGTTCAAGTGCCATAATGCCTGCTTATACCACATGGAAAATCCAGTAAAAAATTGATTTTCAGGTTCTGTCACTGCTTTGTCACGCTTCATAAAGAAGTGACTACAATATGCCTTTTTAAGTCCTCATGGGGGTTATTTACGAAAGGCAAATCCACTTTGCACTACAAGTGCAAACTATAAGTGCAAAGTGCACTTGAAATTGCACTCAAAGTGAAGTCGCTGTAGATCCGAGGGGGACATGCAAGGAAAATAAAAACCATCATTTTAGCTTGCTTATGATTGGATGATAAAATCAGCAGAGCTTCCCCTCATTTCAGATCTACCCCTCAGATTTACTGCACCTCCAAGTCCAAGTAAAATCAGCAGAGCTTCCCCTCATTTCAGATCTACGCCTCAGATTTACTGCACCTCCAAGTGCAATTTTAAGTGCACTTTGCACTTGCAGTGCAAAGTGGATTTGCCTTTCATAAATAACCCCCCATGCACAATACTCTGTGCTGTGAGAACCTTAGAGGGTTGATTTACTAAAGACAAATAGACTGTGCACTTTGCAAGTGCAGTTGCTCCAAAGCTTAAAGTGGTTGTAAACTTTGCTACAATGTAAAGTAGTGAGTGTACAGCTTGTATAACAGTGTAAATTTGCTGTCCCCTCAAAATAACTCAACACACAGGTTTATTTACTAAAGGCAAATCCACTTTGCACTATAAGTGCACTTGGAAGTGCAGTCACTTTAGATCCAAGGGGAAGATCTGAAATGAGGGGAAGCTCTGCTGATTTTATCATTCAATCATGTACAAGCAAAAATGCTGTTTTTTTATTTTCCTTGCATGTCCCCCTCAGATCTACAGCGACTGCACTTCCATGTGCACTTGTAGTGCAAAGTAGATTTGTCTTTAGTAAATAAACCCCACAGTCATTAATGTCTAAACCGCTGGCAACAAAAGTGAGTACACCCCTAAGTGAAAATGTTCATATTGGGCCCAATTAGCCATTTTCCCTCCCCGGTGTCATGTGACTCGTTAGTGTTACAAGGTCTCAGGTGTGAATGGGGAGCAGGTGTGTTAAATTTGGTGTTATCGCTCTCATTCTCTCATACTGGTCACTGGAAGTTCAACATGGCACCTCATGGCAAAGACCTCTCTGAGAATCTGAAAAAAAGAATTGTTGCTCTACATAAAGATGTCCTAGGCTATAGGAAGATTGCCAAGACCCTGAAACTGACCTGCAGCACGGTGGCCAAGACCATACAGCAGTTTAACAGGACAGGTTCCACTCAGAACAGGCCTTGCCATGGTCAATCAAAGAAGTTGAGTGGACGTGCTCAGCCTCATATCCAGAGGTTGTCTTTGAGAAATAGACGTATGAGTGCTGCCAGCATTGCTGCAGAGGTTGAAAGGGTGGGAGGTCAGCCTGTCAGTATTTAGACCATACGCCACACACTGCATCAAATTGGTCTGCATGGCTGTCGTCCCAGAAGGAAGCCTCTTCTAAAGATGATGCACAAGAAAGCCTGCAAACAGTTTACCGAAGACAAGCAGACTAAGGATATGGATTACTGGAACCGTGTTCTGTAGTCTGATGAGAAACTTATTTGGTTCAGATGGTGACAAGCGTGTGTGGAGGCAACCAGGTGAGAAGTACAAAGACAAGTGTGTCTTGTCTACAGTCAAGAATGGTGGTGGGAGTGTCATGGTCTGGGGCTGCATGAGTGCTGCCGGCACTGGGGAGCTACAGTTCATTGAGGGAACCATGAATGCCAACATGTACTGTGACATACTGAAGCAGAACATGATCCCCTCCCTTCAGAGACTGGGCCGCAGGGCAGTATTCTAACATGATAATGACCCCAAACACACCTCCAAGACGACCACTGCCTTGCTAAAGAAGCTGAGGGTAAAGGTGATGGCCAAACATGTCTCCAGACCTAAACCCTATCATTGTTGCCAGCGGTTTAGACATTAATGGCTGTGTGTTGAGTTATTTTGAGGGGACAGCAAATTTACACTGTTATACAAGCAGCACACTCACTACTTTACATTGTGTCAATTCTTCAGTGTTGAAAATATGTAATTAAATATTTATAAAAATGTGAGGAGTGTACTCACTTTTGTGAGATACTGTATATCTGCCATGTTTACTTATCTCTCTCCAAAGCCCTAAGTCCCGTGTCTTTGTGCTGCTACGTTCCACTGTTATCAGCTGAAAATTTTTGTCTGGGAAGGAGCTTAGAGGTAGATTAGCAGAGAGCTTAGCAGAGAGCTCGTCTATTCACAGTACAGCTTTGCATGTTCCTTTGTTCCTCTGCCTACAGTGCCTTGAAAAAGTATTTATACCCCTTGAAATTTTCCAGATTTTGTCATGTTACAACCAAAAACTTAAATGTATTTTATTGGGATTTTATGTGCTAGACCAGGGATATGCAAATAGCGGACCTCCAGCTGTTGCAGAACTACAAGTCCCATGAGGCATAGCAAGACTCTGACAGCCACAAGTATGACACCCAGAGGCAGAAGCATGATGGGACTTGTAGTTTTGCAACAGCTGGCGGTCCGCTGATAGCATATCCCTGTGCTAGACCAACACAAAGTGGCACATAATTATGAAGTGGAAGGAAAATGATAAATGGTTTTCCAAATTTTTTAGAAAATAAATATCTGGAAAGTGTAGCGTGCATTTGTATTTAGCCCCCTTTACTCTGATACCCCTGACTAAAATCTACTGGAACCAATTGCCTTCAGAAGTCACCTAATTAATAAATACAGTCCACATGTGTGTAATTTAATCTCAGTATAAATACAGCTGTTCTGTGAAGCCCTTTAGAGGCTTGTTAGAGAACCTTAGTGAACAAACCGCATCATGAAGGTCAAGGAACACACAAGCCAGGTCAGGGATAAAGTTGTGGAAAAGTTTAAAGCATGGTTAGGTTAAAAAAAAAATATACCAAGCTTTGAACATCTTACCGAGCACTCTTCAATCTGAAAATGGAAAGAGTATGGCACAACTGCAAACCTATCAAGACATGGCCGTCCACCTAAACTGACAGGCCGGGTAAGGAAAGCATCAGAGAAGCAGCCAAGAGGCCCATGGTAACTCTGGAGGAGCTGCAGAGATCCACAGCTCAGGTAGGAAAATCTGTCCACAGGAGGACTATTAGTTGTGAACTCCACAAATCTGGCCTTGATGGAAGAGTGGCAAGAAGAAAGCCAATTGTTTAAAGAAAGCCATAAGAAGTCCTGTTTGCTGTTTGCGACAAGCAATATGGAGGAAACAGCAAACATGTGGAAGAAGGTGCTCTGGTCAGATGAGCCCAAATTTGAACTTCTTGGCCTAATAGCAAAATGCTATGTGTGGCGGAAAACTAACACTACACATCACATGCGCGTGGTAGTCAGTCCCGGCAAGGTCCGGCACGATACGCCGGACCATAACTGCGCATGCGCCACTGACGTCAGCAGCTGCATGCAGGGTGAATATCTCCTAAACCGTGTAGATATTCATTTTACCTACAGGTAAGCCTTTTCTATAGGCTTACCTGTAAGCAAAGATGTCAAAAAGGGGTATACAACCACTCCGCAAATATGTTATCTACAGTGTTTGAGGAAGTAATGCCATTTGCTGGAAGGAAATCTTCAAGCTCCAGTTTAACCACAGTATCCACGCTTCCAGCCGCAGTGCTCTGCACTTCAATACAATCAATAGAACCAGGACTGCAAGCAAAGGCTAAGCCTGCAGGGGGTACATTCCTTAGGTGAAAGTTCTCTGAAGCTTTTCCAGCAAAGCTCTCTTTTAAATTCAAACAAGTGCCCCAAGCCGTATCTTGGAAAAAACATTGCTGATGGCCAGGCATGTGTCAAGATAGTCTGCACTCCCCCACCCCTCTCTGTTGGTTACTGTTGAAGCTCTTTATTCCATTGAAGACCCAATAATGGACCTTGAGCAGTGGAGAGTAGGGGGCTAAGACCAACTTTTACTGGTGAAATCAGGATTTCCACACAACCTCGGGGGGCCTGTATTTCTGGTTCTACCAATTGTCGGGACTGCTTTTTTCACTGAAGGCAATGTCTGCTTTTCACCATTAGTTCAGTTTAGATGGCCAAGGTTCACTATAAAGCCCCGTACACACGGGCCGAATATCGGGCAGTAACGCCTGGTTCAACAGAAACCAGCCGAGATTCAGCTCATGTGTACACTAGCCTGGCCGACTTCTGTCTAACAGGCATGCTGGAAAATTAGCATCCAATCAGCTGCCAGCGCTGACCAGTGTGTTCTGGCAGGGAGATCGTAAGAGTCCCCCCGGTCAGAACACAGTAGCGCAGCGGGGAGATCACTGTATTAACATTGCATCATTAGTACAGCGGCTCCTCCCGAGCTCTTCAGTTTTTTTTTCATTCAGTACGTTGGGTTGAATGAAAATGAAAAAAAATGGATAGTGTGTAATAGACATAAGACAGGATAGGATAAATCCTGATGAAAATCTGGTGAGAAGGACATCCAGCCCTAAAGCTTCTCCATTAACCCCTCAGAAGACGTCCAATCTGCCACCATATGCAAAAACCAGGAAAAATCAGTAGGCATGCTCTGTGCTGTGCCATGTGACCTCCCTTCACTGGGTCTCGCTTCAAGGACAGGTGCAACACATAATCTATCTGGTCAGAAATCAAAGTGGAAAAGATCACAGGACAGGGCTCTTCAAAAGGGAAACTATAATGACTTTAAGTCAGTGGTGGTCAACTTTCTTGATATAGTGGGCCTCCAGTGCAGCTCCTGACATCACCAAAGGTCTGTTCATAACATTCAGTGGATTTGATGCTACTGAAAACTGCGAGAAACAAATGGCATGCCACAGAATATGGCCAGAGACTGTAAACATGCTATAGGAATATATTTTGTCTCTCAAAGTGCCGCTGCAAGCGTCCATCCAAGCCACTCCAGTGACCCGCTACTCTCATGTGCCGGCATCTAAAATGCCCACCTTAGCCTACTGTACAAAGTGTAAATCAGAGATGCCACCCTCCTAAGCGGCCTATGTACTAGATCAGTGGATGGAAAGTGGCCTCAGCTTAGGCTGGGGGTCAGCAATCTGTCGATCATGATCAACTGGTTGGCCTCAGCTTAGGCTGGGGGTCAGCAATCTGTCGATCATGATCAACTGGTTGACCGCAGGGAGCCGACAGGTGGATCATGACCATGGCTCTGCCTCCCTCCAGCCTCCATCACTCTCGTTCACTGCAGACAGCGGGAAGCAGCATAGTGCTGTATGGAGGATGGGGCGGGAGCTGCCTCAGTGACTGGTTGCTGGGCGGTCCTAGAAACTATTCATTAGCTTGCTATGAATTGTTAGCACCAGCAGCTCCTGCTACTGACACTGCTTGGGGGGGGTTACTACTAAGGAGGGGGATGGGGCACAGAGAACACTGCTATGGGGGGCAGAGGACACTACAGTGGGGGCGGGGTGATGGGAAGGGGCTGAGGACACTGCATGGGGGGGGGGGGGGGGGGTACAGAGCACTATGTCTATGTATTTTTTTTGGGAGCTTGATAGTTTTTTTGTTTTTTTTTATGGGTGCCTAGTACCCCCCCCCCCCCTCCTTTCGAGGAACCTTGCTTTCCTCCATGGTGTCCAGGTAAATTTTAACCTCCGAAAGGTTGCCTACCCCTGCCTAGGCTCTTTCCAGGCCATGTCCCTGACATGTTTTGCTATGGCAACAGGGCTTTTTTTTTACAGGTCTCTATGACTAAGCCCTGTGGGCTGGGTGAAACACGTCAGCAGTATGGCCTGGGAGGAACCTAGGCTGAGACTACTTTCCATCCACTAACCTGGTACATAGACTGCTTAGGAGTGCGGCATCTGAGTTACACCTTTCTAAAGGAATATTTGGAGACCAGGAGCATGCTTCATGATAGTCATAGCGTAAAGAGACATTACATGAGACTGCTAGAGATCACTGCTATCACAGCCCCTTTACAAGTCCACATTTGTGCTTCCTACAAGCCTCTTAATATTACTCGTTTTGCATTTGAGGTTTCCTTTACTAAAATACCAATCAGAGGTAAAAGGAAGCTTAAAAGGAAAAAGAAATGGATAGGACAGAGAAATGGGGTAACATGGATATTTTTTTTTTACTGGCAAGGGCCCCCAAGGGCCACATAGCAAGTACCAAAGGGCCGTGTGTTGTGCATCAGGGCTTCAGATTAAGATTATTGCACGTTTTACATTAAAAAAAATATATATTTATACTCACAAAATCTTTGTTTCACAAATAATACATAAAAGATTCCCAGAACACTACGTATCAGTTAAACAGTGCAAAGGACAAGTTCTTGTTTTTTTAGTATTGTGACTTTTCGGGTACGCTAAGGACCCCTTCCTCAGGCACTTCAGGGAGCAATTTAAAATAGGGCTAAAGAACAACTGTTTGGTCAAAACAGAATAATACCTTAATAAGCAATATTTTATAGTTACCAAACTGTCATGTAGATCCTCTACAATACTTTGTCTCTGAATGAGAACAAACAGGCAGACAGTGATGTCAATCCTGATCCATGGGCTTGCTCTAGGTCAGTGGTCTCCAAACTGTAGCCCGGGGGCCAGATGTGACCCTTTGCCAGCCTTTACCAGGCCCTTGGGGCATTATTCCTCCCAATGATATGAGGCACTATTCCTTCCACTGACACCAAAAATGGGACACAGCTTCTTCCACTCATATCAATGAAGGGATATTATTCCTCTCACTAACACCAATGATGGGGCACTATTCTTCTCACCAATACCAACGATGGGGCACTATTCTTCTCACCAATACCAATGATGGTGCACTACTCCTCCAACTACTGACCACTAGCCCTGAGGCCATGTTTATTCTCACTAATCCTGGGACATTTTCTACCCCCACTGGCCGCAATCCGCCCTCCCCTAAAGTCTGAAGGACAGTAAACTGGCCCTTTGTTTGAAAGGTTTGGAGACCCCTGATCTAAGTCAGTGATCCAGAATCAGAATCCCAAAAAGGACAATTTTTCAAGTCACCTACTGCAGCCCACAAATTCTTTACTGCAAAATTTTCCAGAGCTTGAGTTCGAGAAACCAGATACTGTTATGTAAAGAGTTTCATACTAATTTCTCAGAAATGAAGGTGAAGAAGTCGCTGATCTGATTGGGCTACTTAACAACCACCATGTAGAAACAATGTAAATGCTGAAAAATTCAAAAGCTACAGGTATCCTGTATTGAAGCTGGACTAGATTTTATTTTTTAAATTATAGTAATCAGCAGTTCTACAGAAAATTACTTTGCTATGAGCTACAAACAGCTGCCAACTGCCAGTGGTTATGCATGTTAGCAGAGAACATTGCACAAGCGTGCAAATACAGACTCCACATATCTAGAAGATGAGAGCACACTTGATGATCAAAGTTGTATAAGAATCATTATGGTTTCCTTGGTGCAACTGCGAGCATAACAAATACCAAGCTAGTAAACCTTTCATCCGGTTAAACATTGACTATATATTCTACATATTCCACTTCACGTTCAAATAGTACCTGTCCTGAATTATGCTGAAATAAACTGCAAGTGCGAGTCAAATATAGGCTAGATATCTTCATGGCAGCGACATGTGTTGTATTGCAAAGTGTGTGACACTACCTACAGATAAGCCTTATTATAGGTACAAGTGGTGTAACAGAGTTTACAACCACTTTAAGAATTTTAAGTGGCTCCACAGGCATGCATTTAAAATGAGAAAGAGATTGAGCCTGTTCAACCTCCATGAGAGGTGTGTTAAGAGAAAGAATTTTTTTCAGGAAAATAATTTCATAAAAACTCTGAAACATGGTGGTGAAAATGTTATGGTTTGGAGTTGCTTTGCTGTTTCAGGGTCTGGAGAGCTTGCAGTCATACAGTCAACTCTAAATTCTACATCATGTAAAAGTGTGTTTAATGAGATTGCAAAGCCATCTTTCCAATAGTTGAAAATGAATTGAAAATTCATTGAAAATGAATAGTCAACACAATGCTGATCCAGAGCTCACTAGCAAATACACCAAGGACTGGCACAAAAATAAGAAATAGAAGGTCTGTCCAAGTCAAAGTCCAGATTTGATTCCTAGTGAAATTTTGTAGGTGGTGATTTTGAAACGGGCATAAACAAACACTGTAGCTGCTGACTTTTAATAAGGACACTTACCTGTCCAGGGAGCCCGCTATGTCGGCCCCAACGAGGCCGATCCGTTCATCGGATCGGGTGCAGGTGCCACCATTGTAACTAATCCCGCGACTCGCGCATGCGCATGCGTGAGTCGCGCTGCGCTTTATGAATGACCAGCTTGTCTTCTGGGACACACGGGTCCCAGAAGACAGCGGGGGGGGGGGCCTCGCCTCACAGGAGGATGTCCTGCGGCCCGGCTGGAACGGAAGTACACCTAGTACTTCAAAAAAGGTACTAAAGAAAAAAACATTTTTAATATCCAAAAACGAGAGGTGGAAGGGTGGTCTTTAGTTTAAGACCACCTTTCAAAAGTGGGTGGAACTCCGCTTTAAGAAATGTTGCATTGCAAAGTAGCCAAATATCAATAGAGATTGGTGGGCAGTTATTACATCTCTACAAGTTGACATTTATGCTACAGGGGGCAATACCAACTTTTGAGGCCAGTGGTGTTCACAGGATAGAGAAAATGGGTATGCACATCAAAAACCATACAAAGAAGAACATAATGGACCAAGGACCCCCAAACCATGGTGGAGGAACTAACAGAATAACTCCAAAAAACCTTATTGGAAGAATGGTGGAAATAGAAACCAGCCACCAAGGAATCAACCATACAACCAACAAAATTACTATGGAAATGCGGGCAATTATGGGCATTATGATCAAGTAAATCAAGGGTATGTCAACCAAAATAGAAGAGACATCAGAGAATATGCTCAGTACCCCTACCCACAGGGATATGAGCGTTACCATCGAGATCAACATCAGAATGACAACAGAAGAAGTCCAATACGCACAGAAAACAGATATGAAGCACCAAGAGATTACAGAGAAGAAGACCCACGTCCTTTTTTAGACCAACGCAGACGGGACAAAACCCCTCCATATATAGAGAGAACCCCTCTACGAAACGAGACAACAGGCAACAAAAGAAGCCCAAACAAAGGAGGGGATGTCGAGGAGGACTCAGGCCAAAAAGAAAAAGAGAATAATTGGAGAGGGCATTTACAATCTTAGTGGTATTGAGCTCACTAAATCGGAACTGATTACTTTGGATAAAGGTTTAAAATATGCACCAAGAAAAAATCTGAATAAATTTGAAACGTATGTGGATTTACAGAAATATGTTATAAAACTAAATATTCAGAAGTATATGATGAACAAAGCACCCGTGATAGAAAGAAGATCTACAAATACAACAGATAGAATAAAACACACTGAATTAGGAAATAAATCACTGTTCAACCCGCCAGTATGGAATAATGAACACATTAAATTATTTAACAAAATGGTAACTGAGGACACTGAAAAACTCAAAATTAAAAGAATACAAAACCCACAAGTAATCAAGAGGGGTATTAAGGAGTTGGAGGAAAATAAAAAAAAGTTGTGGTAAGACCAGCAGACAAAGGCGGAGCTATCGTAGTGCTTTCCAAGGAATACTACAATACTGAATTAGCTAACCAACTAGGTGATATCAACACATATATAAAACTACAAGGGAATCCAACTAAAGAGTATAAAGAGCGAACTACATGAATTAATACAAAGAGGTAAGATGAAGAATAAATTGTCTGAAAAGGAAGAGAAGTACCTCCTACCAGATACTTGTAGAGTACCTATCATATACACTGTACCCAAAATCCACAAAAACCAAACCCACCCACTTGGCAGACCCATAATCAATGGAATACAATCCATAAATGCGAGATTGGGGGGAGTATGTGGATAATTTTATTCAGCCATTAGTTCCAAACACCCAATCATACCTAAGGGATACTAAACACTTAATTCAAATCCTGGTTACTGTTGAAATTGAGTCACATGAAAGTTATTTAATCGCAACTGCAGATGTAACATCGTTGTATATGAGTATTGCACATACGGATGCCATAGATGCTACCAAATGGGCTATGGATACATATAGCAATCTTGTATCGAAACAAAAAAGGTTCATATTGAGATGTTTAGCATATGGACTACAACATAATTATTTTTGGCACAATATAGAGTATTATCGACAGCTGAATGGGATTGGAATGAGGGCGAGATACGCCCCCAGTGTTGCCAATATTTTTATGGCAAAATGGGAAGAAGAAGTGATGTATTCCAATCCCCCAAAGGAGCTGGTTCTGTTCAAGAGATTCATAGATGACTGTATAATCATCTGGAAAGGAGATAAAAAATAGTCTCAGCCAGTATCTTGAAAAATTGAATGATAATCGAAAAAACATTAGGCTCTCGTATGAGATTAGTAATAACAGCATAACATTTCTCGATCTGGAAATAACTCTTGAAACCAATGGTTTCTCAACAAAGACATTCTTCAAACCAGTCGAACGTAATAGCTACATCCCAACAGACAGTTGTCATTATGATCCCTGGCTCATCAACATACCCAAAGGACAAATGATAAGAATCAGAAGAAATTGTAGCAATGAAAATACATTTGTGGAACAGGCAAACATAATAGGGACTAAATTCATAGAAAAGGGTTACAGTGAACACTTCATAAAAGGAAAAATTCAGGAGGTTCTGGAAATACCAAGGGAGTCCCTTGTAATAGACAAAGAGAAGAACAAAAAGAATCAGCAAGATATTCCTATGATTTTTAATTATAATGTCCAGCATAAAAAAATTGAGCAGAAAATTAGCAAGCACTGGTCATTATTAAAAGCTGATGTACAATTGAACAAACTCTTACCGGACAAACCACGTTTTATATACAGAAGAGCCCCCACACTCAGAGATTTGATTGTGAAAAATGTTCCAGACCCCCCAAAAAGAAAACATGATTTTACTTTTTTTGCAAGGAAAGGGTTTTTATCCATGCAAAAAATGTTTTGCGTGTCGAAATACAAATCAGAAGTGCAATAAATTTGTATCTAATACCACCAAAAAAGAATATGGAATAAATGTCGCACAGAAGGGGTTGTTTACATGCTGGAATGTTCATGTTCTTTACAATATATAGGAAGGACTAAACGCCCCCTATGGAAAAGATTGCGTGAGCAAGTACAGAACATAAAGTCAGGATTCCCAAAGCACAGCGTATCCCGGCATTTTGCTGAGGTACATGGAAAAAATGCCATGGAGTTAAAATTCTGGGCCATTGAGAAATATAAACCTCACTGGAGGGGTAGTCACAAAATCAGGGAATTGAGTAAAATGGAATCCAGATGGATATATGAAATCAATTGTTTTGCACCACTAGGACTAAACATTGATTTCAATTTAAATTGTTTTATATCCGATTTTTAATTTCAAACATTTTTGATCAAGTAATATTTCCATACCCATCTTTTATCCCATATGCTATTATAGTAATCCCGCAATTTTTTAGGTTTTATGTGGAATTCTTTTTAGGTCAGATTTTCCACTAGATGCAGGGCACATGCATTTAGTTTTTAACTAATGTATTGTTTTAAAATGTATTAAAATACCCAATAAGTTTGGTTAACAGTCTAGGATAAAGTATACATTGTAACCAATAGTAATTTATCTTTACATTCTTATGTATTGACACCCATTACTAACATACTGCACTAGCAGTTTAACTGCTTCAATACCGGGCCAATTCTGACGCTTTGGTCCTACATGTAAAAATCATAATTTTTTTGCTAGGAAATAACATAGAACCCACAAACATTATATATGTTTTTTTAGCAAAGACCCTAGAGAATACAATAGCGGTTGTTGCAACTTTTTATCTCACACAGTATTTGCGCAGGAATTTTTCGAACGCGTTTTTTTGGGGAAAAAAACTGTTTTGTGTTTAAAAAAAAAAACAAAACAGTAAAGTTAGCCCAATGTTTTTGCATTTTGTGAAAGATGAAGTTACGACGAGTAGATACCTAACATGTCACGCTTCAAAATTGCACACGCTCGTGGAATGGCGCCAATGTTCAGTACTTAAAAATCCCCATAGGCGACGCTTGAAATTTTTTTACTGATTACATGTTTTGAGTTACAGAGGAGGTCTAGGGCCAAAATTATTGCTCTCGCTCCAACGTTCGCGGCGATACCTCACATGTATGGTTTGAACACCGTTTTCAAAATATGTGGGCGGGACTTACGTATGCGTTCACTTCTGCGTGCGAGCACATGGGGACAGCGGCTTTTAAAAAAATTTTTTTTTTTTATTGTTAATTTATATATATTTTTTTTATTTTGACACTTTTTTTATTCCTATTACAAGGAATGTAAACATCCCTTGTAATAGCAATATAACATGACAGGTGCTCTTAATAGTGAGATATGGGGTCAATAAGACCCCATATCTCACCACTAGGCTGGGAGGCCTGCAATTAAAAAAAAAAAAAAAAAAAAGATCGCCGCTTCCAAGCTGAAGCGGCGCCGATTTTTGAATGAAGAGGCCGGGCGTGACGTCATAACATCGCGCCCGGCCTCCGACGATCATAGAGACTCCGGGGACCATCCGGTCCGCCGGAAATCTCTATGATCTACATCCGGCGCCGGCGGATCCACTCTCCGCCTCACCGATCGTAACGGTGAGTCGGAGCAGGCACCGGAGGGCGGCGGGAGGGGGGGACGTCCCCTCTCGCCTCCCATAGGAACGATCAAGCGGCGGAACGGCCGCTATGATCGTTCCTATGGTGTAGAGATTCGCCGGCTGAAACCGGCAATATCTGAATGATGTTTGTAACTACAGGCATCATTCAGATATACCTGCTCAAAGCCAAGGACGTCATATGACGTCCTTGGTATTGAAGTGGTTAAATGATACAGCATGATGTTACAATGAATCCGAAGTCACTATGGCAACCCATAAACAAAGTGCGGCTACAAATCCCCACCTTCGTCACAAGGCTTCATTCCCTTGAGAATGTCACGTGACCTGTGACGCAACGCGTCGGGAGGAGGAGCTAGTGACGTCAGCCACGAGTGTGCAGCTACACAAAAAGGCTGTGAGGACGAGTGAGCCTGACTGTCATACACGATTTTACCCATTGGGCGTCTGTGAGAGCATCGGCTTTAGTTAGCTGATACTAGTTTTGCAGTATTAGCCCGGGTTCACACCTATGCGAATTAGATGTGCGTTTCCGCACATCTAATTCGCATAGCAGGAGAATGTGACTTGCTCCCTATGGAGCCGGTTCACATATCTCCGGGGCGGCTGCGGAGCGCACTGCACAAAAATGCTATGCGTCTTTGGCTCAGTTTTAGGGCCGAATTCAGGCATAGAATCGGCCCTGATTCGTCCCTGAAACGTGGAACAGGGACGCACAGCGCTCCTGTGCGATCCGCAGCCTGTTGTAGTGTGAACCCGGGCTCACATTATTGTTTTCTCTTCTGTTACATGTTTGAGCTCTGGAGGCTATGGAGAATAAGGACAGAGAGGGGTGACCTAATCAGCTGTTTGAATCAGAATTGGAACTGCAAGCCGTTTTATGTGGTAGCTATCTTCTGGAAGATCAATCATTTTTATTTCTTGCTATAATTTTGTTATGCTTTCATACCTGGCTTCAGCTTTACCAGCAGAAACAACATTCGATGGGACCTTTTAAACACACATATACCTCTTAGAATTGGTCATCATCAGTGTTATTCAGTCCATTGTGCACACCCAGTATTTCATATACCTGGTTTCATACTACCAGCAGGAATTATATCGGATGTGACTGGTTTTAAGCATGCATACACCTTTGTTGTATTTTATTATTTTAGTGGGAGCAAGTTCATTGTGCACACCCAGCAATTTAGCACATTTGTTTTTATTTGTCAATGAAAAGCTTTCTAGGTTTGTCTTCAGGCACTATGCACTTTACATAGTGGCTAGGTTACCTACAGGAATCACTATAGCACACAGCACTTATTAAATACTAACATTTGTAAGTTTTTACAATCATTGTGATATTAGCGCACCATTTTTTACTACTTTATTATTACACTAGTGAGAGATCACCTTTTTGGTTGCAGCTTTTTTCACTTCATATATATATTGTTTTAATTTTCAAATTTTCACCACACCAGCGCTTGAGTACTAATATCATTATTTATAGGTCTATAGGTATAGGTATATATATATATATATATATATATATATATATATATATATATATATATATATATATATATATATATATATATATATATACACATATATACATACATACACACACACACACATATATATATATATATATATATATACACACACACACACACACACACACACTGTATATATTATAATTTTTGTTGAATAAATGATTGAAAAAACTTTTTTTTGTGCTTATTCAAGTATAACACCTTTTTCTGTAGGCACTCTTTAAAGAGGAGGTCCAGCCACCCCATAAAAATACAAATACTGTAGCTGCTGACATTTAATATATGGAGACTTACCTGTCCAGGGAGCCCACGATGTCTGCACCGCAGCCGATCTTCAGATCAGCTGTCGGGTGCACCCGCCGCCATTCCTGGTAAGGGAACCCAGCAGTGGAGCCTATTTGCTTCACAGCCGGTTCCCTACTGTGCATGCGCGAAGCTCACTGCACTTTCTAATTGGTCCGGCGGCGGAGGAAGGAGGAGGGGGCTGAAATTCCAGGAGACCGGCTGCGGCCCGAACTCCTGGAAGTGGGGAACGGTACCTGTCAAAAACAGTTGCCCGTTCCCCTCTCTCCCCTGAAAGGTGCCAAATGTGGCACCGGAGGGGGGGGGGGGGTGGATGGATAAGCAGAAGTTCCACTTTGAGTGGAACTCCGCTTTAAATAAAGGTCTAATGTTTGCCTGTCTAAATATATTGAAAAAGTCAATATTTTCCATGGGGCGCACTTATAAATCGTAACTAAACCCAGGACCCTGCATTCACTATATCTGTTCTCCCACAGTACACAGAACATGGAATTGCAATTATTTTAGTAAATATAAACTGCTAAATACATTCTCTCATCAGCAGTATATAGCAGTCTTGTGACTTCTATCAGTGTCCGACCGAGCACTGGTTAAAGCTTTTAGGAGATTTCATTCTCCTCTGACTGTCCTATGAGGCTGCAGGCAGTAGTGTATTTAGGTTTTGTGCTGCCCTAGGCCTGACTAAACTCGTGTACCCCCTAATTTAAATATGACCCACCCCTTCCTGTCAAGGCTACACCCCTTGCTGTTTAAGAAAATTTTCGAGTGGGGACACTAGTTCTGAGGGCCGGGGGGGGGGGGATGGATTCCCTTAATTTGTTTAGATTTCCTCTCACTTCCTGTTTGGCTATGTGACAGGATGTGAAGGGAAATCTCTGCAATGGGACAGGGATGTAAAAAATACTTTACCTTACTCTATTCAAAAATAAAGTGTTGCCTATAGTTCTACTTTAAGCACAAATTTCTGATAATTTTATGGAGAGGACTAAGAAGATATAACCATGCCAATGGTGTAGCAGAAAACATATAGCAATATAGCACAGTGAGGAAGGTTTGTGGTCCAGGATGACAGGACAGTCAAAATTAAAAGCGGCACCCCCCCCCCCCATTGCGCATACCGGAAGCAGTGCGGCCACTTTATTGGGGTGCTAGACTAATTTTCCCAGTCTGCCCTATAAGACTGGCGCTACACTAACAGTATAGCACAAGCCGGCGGGGACCCTTTCCGTGCTGCCCCCCTGCAAAGTGCTGCCCTAGGCCTGGGCCAGGATACAGTGTTGGCTGCAGGACCCCTGACCCTCTGTCTAGACAGTGCTGATTGGCCCTGTGCCGATCACATGCACTCTCCTAAGAAAAGAAAAATCTCTCTAGCAATATTTACCAAATTGAGCATGTGCAGAGTCCCCTCAAGGCTCTATTCTATCAGGAGATGGATTGGGGACAGTGGAGGCAGGGGAGGATCAGAGAAGTCAGGATCAAACAGCCTTTTGGATGATTAACCCATTAGGTTCCACATTGAGTATAACAATTATGCTTTACAGCATATACAGGCAGATTTTTTTTTTTGCATGCTCTGGTATGTGCATAGTGATGGGGGAATCAGTGCACTTGTGGATACTTGTGTGTCTTCTTCATAGCACCGAAGAGTATTTACATGGACTTCTATGTTGGAAGCATCTTTACTTGAACACTTTAATATATGAACTTGTATTTATGATAGAGACATATATATATATATATATTATATATATACACATACAGGGCTTTTTTTCAGCGGGAACGCGGGGGAACGCAGTTCCGGCACCTCCAGCACTGAGGGAATGTAATAGCATGGGGTGTGGGGTGTGCTGGAGGGTCTATTGATGTTGGCTGCTGGGGAATCTATTGTCACTGGTGGGGGATCTGATTTTGTGTGAGGGTCTATTGTTGCTGATGAGGAATCTATTGTTGCTGGGGGGGTCTTATGTTGCTGGAAGGGATCTACTGCTGAGGGAGAGGTCTATTTTTACTGGCTGCTGGAGGATCTATTGATGCTGGCTGCTGGGAGATCTGTTGTTGCTGCTGGGGGGTCTAATGTTGCTTTGGTGGATATTTTGTTATGGGTGTGATATTTTGTTGTGGGTGGTTCACTGTTGCTGCAGGGAATCTATTGTTGTTGGGGCGGAGTCCATTGTTGCTGGGGGAGCCTATTGTTGTGTGGGGATCTATTGCTGGGATTCTATTGTTGCTGGCTGCAGGGGATCTTTTTTATTGCTTTTCTTTTTATCATCAACATGTTCCATACGAATGATTTAGCACCACAAAATTTGCACTTTATGTAGTATATGTGTTATAAAACTAATCTATCTAATTTGCACTATTGCACTGTTGTTTGCACTAAGTATATTTTGTACAATTGTATTTGCTTATAATTTTTTTGCATATGGTGAGATATTCATACACGCAAACTTTATAATAATATTGTGCACTACTTTTGTATTCATGCCCAAGACTGTTTTTACTGTTGTGGGTTTAGCAACAAGACTTTTACAACTGGCAACTGCTAGCTGGATACAAGTATACTGTACAAAGTATTTACATTATTTTATTTTGATATGACCAAAAGAATAAAAAAGTCCCGACCACAAACATTACATACAAAGTGCAGAGGAGTGCAATAAACCACAGTACCCGGTCACAGTTCTGCAATGTACAGGAGACATGCTGATGTTACAGGATCAGATTTCGAAATTTCGAGTTCCAGGTTGCTATAGAACAGTAGTTCCCAACCTAAGTGAGACCAGAGCCCAATAATTATTCTAAAACCTTCCATGCACCACCATTTAAAAAAAAAAAAAACTACAGTGAGGTAAAAAAAAGTACTTAATCCCCTGCTGATTTTGTACATTTGCCCACTGACAAATGATCAGTCTATAATTTTAATAGTAGGTTTATTTTGACAGTGAGAGACAAAGTAACATCAAAAATATCCATAAAAATGCATTTCAAAAAAGTTATAAATTGATTTGCATTTTAACCACTTAAGGACCGAGCCTCTTTCTGAGATTTGGCGTTTACAAGTTAAAAACATTTTTCTTTAGCTAGAAAATTACTTAGAACCCCCAAACATTAGATTTTTTTTTCTAACACCCTAGAGAATAAGATGGCGGTCGTTGCAATACTTTCTGTCACAACGTATTTGCGCAGCGGTCTTACAAGCTTTTTTTTGGAAAAAATACATTTTTTTAAATTAAAAAATAAGACAACAGTATAGATAGCCCAATTTTTTTTATACTGTGAAAGATAATGTTACGTTGAGTAAATTGATACCCAACATGCGCCTGCTCGTGGAACGGTGACAAACGTTTACCCTTAAAAATCTCCATAGGCGATATTTAAAAAATTCTACAGGTTACCTGTTTTGAGTTACAGAGGAGGTCTAGGGCTAGAATTATTGCTCTCGCTCTACCGATCGCGGCGATACCTCACATGTGTGGTTTGAACACTGTTTTCATATGCGGGAGCTACTCATTTTTGCGTTTGCTTCTGCACGGGAGCTCGGCGGGATGGGGCGCCTTTAACAAAAAATGTTTTCTTTTCTTATTTATTTTACCTTTTATTTTATTTTTTTTTATTTTTACACTGTTCTTTTTTTTTAAAAAAAATGTGTCACTTCTATTCCTATTACAAGGAATGTAAACATCATTTGTAATAGAAAAAAAGCATGACAGGACCTCTTAAATATGACATTTGGGGTCAAAAAGCACTCAGATCTCATATTTACACTAAAATGCAATAAAAAAAATGTCCCTTTAAGAGCTATGGGCGGAAGTGACGTTTTGACGTTGCTTCCACCCTGCAATGACATCTCCATACCAAGCCAGCAAGAGGACACAATCGCCTCTGCTGCTACCAACGGCTCCAGTAAGCGCTGGAGGTCACCAGAGCGTGGCAGGAGAGGGGAGGGCCCTCTCCCGCCGCCGATAAAAGTGATCTTGCGGCAAATCTGCAGCAGAGACCACTTTTATCTGAAAGCAGACCCCCCGCTGAAGAAGAGGATACTGGGGTTTTGGCAGCTAGCTGCTGCCATAACAATGATATTCCTCTTCAAAGTAGCGACGTAAAACGACGGCGGGCGGTCCGTAAGTGGTTAATGAGCAAGATTTCTAGCTCCCACGTGTCTTCTATACAGGTAACAAGCTGAGATTAGGAGCACTCCCTTAAAGGAAGTGCTTCTAATCTCACCTTGTTACCTGTATAAAAGACATCTGTCTACAGAAGCAATCAGATTCTAAACTCTCAAACATGGCTAAGATCAAAGAGCTGTCCAAGGATGTCAGGGACAAGATTGTAGACCTACACACGAATGGGCTACAAGACCATCGCCAAACAGCTTGGTGAGAGGGTGACAACAGTTGGTATTCGCAAATGGAAGAAATGCAATATAACTGTCAATCTCCCTCGGTCTGGGGCTCCATCCAAGTTCTCACCTCTTGGAGTTTCAATGATCATGAGAAAGGTGAGGAATCAGCCCAGAACTACATGGGAGAAACTTGTCAATGATCAGGCATCTGGGACCATAGTCACCAAGAAAACAATTAGTAACACACTAGGCCATGAAGGACTGAAATCCTGCAGCGCCCGCAAGGTTCGCCTGCTCAAGAAAGCACATGTACAGGCCCATCTGGAGTTTGCTAATTATCATCTGAATGATTCAGAAGGGAACTGGGTGAAAGTGTTGTGGAAAGATTAGACCAAAATTGAGCTCTGTGGCCTCAACTCAACTCTCCATGTTTGGAGGAAGAGGAACGCTGCCTATGACCTCAAGAACACCATTCCCACCGTCAAACATGGAGGTGGAAATATTATACTTTGGGGAGTTTTTCTAAGGGGACAGGACAACTTCACTGCATCAAAATGGACGATGGATGGGGCCATGTACCGTAAAATCTGAGAACCTCCTTCCTTCAGTCAGGGCACTGAAAATGGGTTGCGGATGGGTATTCCAGCATGACAATGACCCAAAACACATGGCCAAGGCAACAGAGGAGTGGCTCAAAAGAAGCACATTAAGGTTATGGAGTGGCCTAGCCAGTCTCCAGACCTTAATCCCATAGAAAACATGTGGAGGGAGCTGAAAGTTTGAGTTACCAAACATCAGCTTTGAAACCTTAAAGACTTGGATGTGTGAAAACCTGGTGGTCAACTACAAGAAACATCTGACCTCTGATTGCCAACAAGGGTTTTGCCACCAAATACTAAGTCATGTTTTGCGAAGGGGTCAAATAATTACTTCACTAATATTGAAATGCATTTTTCTGTATTTTTAGTTGTCATTCTGTCTTTCGCTGTTAAAATAAACTAACCATTAAAATTATAGACTGATCATTTCTATGTCAGTGGGAAAATGTACAAAATCAGCAGGAGATCAAATACTTTTTTCCCTCACTGTAGCATCTTAAAAAAATAAGTTTGGGGGTGGAGTTCTTACAGAATTATACCTACCTAGGTGGATGCAGCATCGGTCCAATGCAGGCATCTATCCCCCCCGCACACACACCGGAGCACTGGGCTGTGGAAGCGGCCAGCTCAGCCTCTCAGTGACTCGCTAAGAGGCTGAGCCGGGTGACCTAATTGTCACAATCTTGCCCCAAGCCTGGACCAGCTCTGTGACATCAGCCGACAGCGGGCTTCAGCACCCACCCAGTGGACAGTACAGGAGAAACAGAGGACAGTCAATAGATAGCAGTAGAGATTTACAGTCACTAAGCCCACCCAGGCACCCCCCTGATGCAACCACTGGTCAGAGCAGACAGGAAGACATGGCCCAGCAGGAGGGAGGAAGCAGCACAACGGTTGAGAACCCCTGCTATAGAAAAAAATACAGAGCCGCACTACGTCAGAAAAAAATAGAAGCATTGTTCAATGCATACATCTCAAGGGGAATAGCTTACTCAGAAACCTCAGAGGTGACTAAAAAATGAAACCTCTGTGGAATTCACTACTCAAATGCAGTCCCACATCTGGAACTGTGCTGGGGAAGCCAGCAAGAACGAAATCCATATAAACAAATATTTTCTCACGAAGAAGGTTAAAGGGGTTGTAAAGCTTCGTGTTTTTTCACCTTAATGCATCCCATCCTATGCATTAAAGTGAAAAAAACACCTTTGCACTCTCCGGCCCCCCTGAGCCCCCATTTTACTTACCTGAGCCCTAAATCTCCGTGGCTCGTTCCTGCGTTGCTTTCCCTCAGTTCTTGTGGGCTCTTCGTTGGAGGATTGATAGCAGCACAGCCATTGGCTCCCGCTGCTGTCAATCAAATCAATGACGCGGCTCGCCGGGGGGCGGGGCCGAGTGATACACTTGGCGGCTATGGCACTGACTGTATCACACGGGAGCGCGCCCGCAAGCTAACCCCCTTGGGAGAGCGCTTCCCAGAGGGGGTTAGCTCTTGCGGGAGGAGCCGAGACACAGCCGGCTGAGGGACCCCAGAAGATGAGGATCGGGGCCACTGTGTGCAAAACGAACTGCACAGTGGAGGTAAGTATGATATGTTTGTTATTTAAAAAAAAAAAAAAAATCTTTACAACTCCTTTAAAGCAGGGGTCCCCAACCCCTGGCACCCTGCTGGACCGTAGCCTGTTTGCAGCCGGGCCGCCGCCAAGGCTGCACTTTCAAAGGGTCGGCGGCGGCGGGCGAGCAGAGATGACATCACCTCTTGCCACCCGCCCGGCATCACAGCTGTTCCGCCCTCACAGCCGGCTACGAACACAACGCTGAGATGCTACGGTGCGAGCAGAGAGATGACGTCATCTCTCATCACCCGCCCCGCATCACCACCGTCCAGTCCTCACAGCCGGCTGCGAACACTACACTGAGGTTCGGCGGGTGAGCAGAGATATGACATCTCTCACTGCCCGCCCCGCATCACCACTGTTTCACCCGTACCTGGCAAGTGACAATCCGCACCTGGCAAGTGACAAGCTGCATCTGTTGGCAGACGACGGTGACAAGCTGTGCTGTCCTCTCTGATTAATGCCCTCCTTGCCGGGTCCGTGAGTTTTGGTGTGCGGCAGGTTTGCTGTTGTGCCATGTTCTTCCATTTGGTTATGATAGATTTGATGGTGCTACTAGGGATCATCAAAGATTTGGATATTTTTTTATAACCTAACCCTGACTTGTACTTCTCAACAACATTGTCCCTTACTTGTTTGGAGAGTTCCTTGGTCTTCATGGCAGTGTTTGGTTTTTGGTGCCTCTTGCTTTTGTGTATTGCAGCCTCTGGGGCTTTCAAAAAGGTGTGTATATGTATATTCCGCAGAAAAAAAACTCGGACTTTTGTCCGAAGGTGTTGGCCAGGAACTTGTCTTGCATACAAACGGCAAGGAATTGACGGCCAACAAACACGAACGTAGTGACGTACTGCGTGGTTTTTCATCTCTTTAGCGCCACCCTTTGGCCTCCTACTGCTAATTTTGTATAGTAGAAGTTTGGCGAGTGTTGATTCGCGCTTTTCATTTCGTGCTTTTCATGGTTACAGTGTCGCACGACCGTGCAATTGTCAGTTAAAGCGACGCAGTGCCGTATCGCAAAAAATGGCCTGGACATTAAGGAGGCAAATCCTTCCAGTCCTTAAGTGTTTAAGGACAAAAAAGTCGTTTCCATTGCAATATTCACCTTCCCTGCGATGCGGTCTCCTACATAAATTCTATTCAGTCCAAGAGCTGATGCCCCACTCACCCAACCCAGAAGTCAAAACAGAGGCAACCATGGCTCCACTTTGTATAGTCCTCTGATTCTGTACCCCCAACAGGTCATGCTTACACAGGGTGGATATAAATAAATGATTTAAAAACAAAAACAAAAAAAAATATGATTTTATTTGATTTTTATCAAATTTATTTTAATAAAATGCTTTTAATTTATTTTAATAAAATGCTTTTGGAGTAAAAATCTAATCTAAAGATAGTTTTCTATTTAAGATACAGTAATGATTTTGTTTATTCAGCATTAAATTGAACTTAGTTATGTAGAATGAGGCTGTATATTTTGCAAAATTTACATTTTAGTAAACTTATTCAATGAATGCAGGCTGAGATAACATGCACTGCACTGATGCATTCACACAATTTCACAGTAAATATGAGGTAAAACAAAGTTCAGGAATATTCCTTTATCCTATTGTTTTGCAAATCTATGTACACTACAAACTGTATGATTAAATCTGTTCCGATATCACTGTATTACTAACCTGACAGCTTATTATTCTAAATAGGACATTTTCATTTTGTTTGCAAATATTAAAGATTCGAACTACCAGCAAGAATATGTCCGTACATTTAAAGAGCACCTGTCATTTCAGATCCATCATGGCAGCGCCTGTTAGCGGGCATCCCCTCACCTGCTGCCACCACGTCCCTCACCTTGTTGTGTCACTGCCGCACCACCAGGCTGTCCCATTAAAGTGAATGGGACTGTCGGTGAGTCAACAGCGGATCAGAGGAGGAGCCGCTGAGGGACAGAGATGACAGTTGCTCCTTAAAAATTATGATTTAAAACGAGTTGATTTAAAATCAAATCCACCCAGTGCTTACAGGATTTCTCTTACCTTGCACAGGTGATTTAAATCAATGGCTTGTTATTTATGACAGCTATTTGATCTAAGAGGAATTCCCAAAGAACGGCCTGCTGGGGGTACTTGAGGAATGCTGTTGGGAAACATTGCTCTGAACTATAGAAGGCGCAGCCATCAGCCAACGCACAGACGTCACTGCTGTGTGATCTGTGTGTGTCACCCCATGACACGAGCACCGCTTGCAACACAAGTTTCAGATTAATACAGTGGATTAAAAAAAAAAAAAAAACACATCACCATGTTGAGGGAACAGGATGGAAATAGGACAGATGTTTTTATTCACTGCAATATTCACCTTAATGTGATTATTATTATAATACAGGATGTACTGTATATAGCGCCAACAGTGCACTTTACAATACAATAAAATAAAATAAAATACAAGAAGGTTAAGAGATCCCTGTTCATAAGAGCTTACAATCTAGTAGGGTGGGGCAAGTGCTAGAAAAGGTAATACATGGGAGAGATGAGCTCATGGAAGAATTAAAAGTTCAGTTGTTAGGTGCAGGCAGGGTAGGCTTCTCTCTAGAGTTGAGCTTCCAGGGATCACTTAAAGGAATAGCAGACAGCCAAGCAGATTGGGGTAGAGAGTTCCAGAGGATGGGAGAGGCTCTGGAGAAGTCCTGGAGATGGTCATGGAAGGAGGAGATAAGAGAGCTAGAGAAGGTGGAGATCTTGGGAGGAGTTCTGAATTGACTTCACTGGGAAGCCAGTGGAGGGATTAAAGCGGAAGTAAACCTTCCCATCATGTTCAGTCAAGGAAGCTGCCACCTAGGCCTCTGTTTAATCTACAACTGCCATGATGCTGCACATGTGATCAGTTATGACACCAGCCATTGGATGGTTAGGCAGTTTGGTTGAGAGCACAACCAATGGGAGTGTTAAATTTCCAGCACGTGCCGGAAACGTAACCGTTTTTCAAAACTGTTAATGGATGGGTTTACTTCCGCTTCACATTAGAAATTTGTTCAAGAAAAAAGTTCTATCCTGCGCCTTCAAAATGTTCTTATCATTGCAGTAAAATACAAATTCCACGCCCGTTTAGGAGATATCTTTACAGTACCTATAGGTAAGCCTTATTATAGGCATTACGTATACAGTAGATACAAGTACAGGACTGAGGTTTACAACCACTTTAACCACTTACGGATCGCCGCACGCCGATATAATGTCCCAAATTTGAAGAGAAATATCGTTATGGCAGCAGCTAGCTGCCATAACTCCAGTATCCTGTTCATCGGCCAGCGGTCCGCTTTCCGATAAGAGTGGTCTCTGCGGCAGATTCACTGCAAGATCACTTTTATCAGCGGTGGAAGAGGGGCCCCCCCCCTCCCTCCGCCGCTTACCGGGGCCATCGGCAGAGGCGATCGGATGCTGTCACTAGCTGGGTATGGAGATGAGTGAGGGGAAAATGGCTCCCACCCATCTTCATAACACTGCAGGGTGGAAGGGCCATTTTTTAAATTTTTTTTTTTTTTTTATTTATTACATTTTAGTGTAAATATGAGATCTGAAGTCTTTTTGACCCCAGATCTCATATTTACGAGGTCTTGTCATGCTTTTTTTCTATTAAAAGGGATGTTTACATTCCTTGTAATAGGAATAAAAGTGACACATTTTTTTTTTTAAACAGTGTAAAAATAAAAAATAAAAGGTAAAATAAATAAGAAAAAAAAAATGTTTTTAAACGCGCCCCATCCCGCCGAGCTCGCGTCCAGAAGCGAACATATACATAAGTCGCACCTGCATATGAAAGCGGTGTTCAAACCACACTTGTGAGGTATCGCCGTGATCGGAAGAGCGAGAGCAATAACTCTAGCCATAGATCTCCTCTAACTCAAAACATGCAACCTGTAGAATTTTTTAAACTTCGCCTATGGAGATTTTTAAGGGTAAAAGTTTGTCGCCATTCCCCGAGTGGGCGCAATTTTGAAGCGTGACATGTTGGGTATCAATTTATTTGGCGTAACATTATCTTTCACAATTTAAAAAAAATTGGGCTAACTTTGCTGCTGTCTTATTTTTTAATTCAAAAAAGTGTAATTTTTCCAAAAAAAGTGCGCTTGTAAGACCGCTGAGCAAATACGATGTGACAGAAAGTATTGCAACAACCGCCATTTTATTCTCTAGGGTGTTAGAAAAAAAAAAGTATAATGTTTGGGGGTTCTAAGTAACTTTCTAGCAAAAAAAAACTGTTTTTAACTTGTAAACAACAAATCTCAAAAAGAGGCTCGGTCCTTAAGTGGTTAAAAGCAAACATTTTGGAAGTACATTTGAACATTTGTCAAGTCATTGAATGTGCTGATGAGAACTTTCCTATTTTACTAGAGCATTGGCAGCGTTAAGCTAAGTCTCAATGGACGCTAGATGCCAACACAATAATTCCAATGCGGATGTCTTTCACTTAGAATGCTCAGCTAGCAAAGCCAATCAATAGAAGTTAATGGGAAAGCATGGTTGAACACCGTACTCTACAAACACTGCTTTTGTAAATGGGATTGCTTCTAAATCCATCAGTAATAGATCTATATACTAATAAGGCCTTATGCCCACTGAGCTTTAACCACTTAAGGACTGGAAGATTTGCCCCCTTAATGACCAAGCCATTTTCTGCGATTCGGCACTGCGTCGCTGTAACTGACAATTGCGCGGACGTGCGACGCTGCACCCAAACAACATTGACGTCCTTTTTTTCCCACAAATAGAGCTTTCTTTTGGTGGTATTTGATCACCTCTGGGGCTTTTATTTTTTGCGCTATAAACAAAAAACAAAAAAACAAAACACAATTTTGAAAAATAACAAAAACAATATTTTTTACTTTTTGCTATAATAAATATCCAAAAAAAGAAAACAAATTTCTTCATCAGTTTAAGCCTATATGTATTCTTCTACATATTTTTGGTAAAAAAAAAAAAAAAAAAAAAAAACGCAATAAGCGTATATTAATTGGTTTGCGCAAAAGTTATAGCGTCTACAATTTTTTTTTTTATTAGTAATGGCGGTGATCAGCGATTTTTAATGGGACTGCGAAATTGCGGCGGACAGATCAGACACTTTTGACACTTTTTTGGGACCATTGACATTTATACAGTGATCAGAGCTAGGGAGTAGAGAGAGATCACTTTTCCTGATTACTAGGAACAGCAGATCTCTCTCTACTCCCCTGACAGAACGGGGATCTGTCTGTTTACATTACATAGTTACATAGTTAGTAAGCTTGAATAAAGACACCAGTCCATCCAGTTTAACCTGAGTGAGTGTGGGTGCGTATCTACAATTGTCCCTATCCCTATACATTGTGTCTCATTAAGATGCTCTTCTATTATTATTATTTTATTTAAGATACCCATATAGCGCCGTCAATTTACAAAGCGCTCCACACATACATCACACACTCACATCAGTCCCTACCCTCAAGGAGCCCACAATCCAAGGTCCCCAACTCACATTCATATACTAGGGCCAATTTATTTTGGACAGAATCCAATTAACCTACCAGCAGGTCTTTGGAGTGTGGGAGGAAACCAGAGTACCCGGAGGAAACCCACGCAGGTACAGGGAGAACATGCAAACTCCAGGCAGGTAGTGTCGTGGTTGGGATTCGAACCAGCAACCCTTCTTACTGCTTGGAGAGAGTGCTATCCACTACACCACTGCGCCGCCCATCACTGACAGATCCACGTTCTGGCTTTCCGAGGAGCGATCACGGGTCGTTGGCGGACATCGCAGCTACGCACATCGGCTCCGGCCTCACACCGTGGGCATGCGTGCGCACCCTCTATAGCCCTTAAAGCGGCCGCCATAGGGCTACGGTGATTTGCGCAGGGGAGCCAACCTGGCAAGAAGTTAAAAGCTTTTATGGACTTCTGGCGGCGGGGGTTTTTTCTGCCTCTATACACTCCTGTATGTTAGCCTACGTGACCATGCACTCATAAGTGTTTAGAGGCAGAAAACTAAAATCTATTTCCAGTGCATCCAGGAGCAGCAGTGTTTTAGCAGAAAAAACGTTTGACGCGCCTAAACACATGTAAATGCCTCTAAACGTACCCCCTAATTTAAATATGACCCACCCCTTCCTGTCGAGGCCACACCCCTTGAGCCGCCCTGAAAATTTTGAGTGGGGACACTAGTTCTGAGGGCCTGGGGGGGCAATGGATTCCCTTAATTTGCTTAGATTTCCTCTCACTTCCTGTTTGGCTATGTGACAAGAAGTGAAGGGAAATCTCTGCAATGGGACAGGGATGTAAAAAATACTTTACCTTACTCTATCCAAAAAAAAAGTGTTGCCTATAGTTCTACTTTAAGCACAAATTTCTGATAATTCAATGGAGAGGACTAAGAAGATATAACCATGCCAATGGTGTAGCAGAAAACAGCACAGTGAGGAAGGTTTGTGTTCCAGGATGATAGGACAATCAAAATTAGAAGCGGCGCCCCCCCCCCCCCCCCCCCCCCCCGTTGCGGAATGCCGGCCGCCCGCATACTGGAAGCAGTGCGGCCGCTTTATTGGGGCGCTAGACTAATTAGCCCCTCAGCCCAGTCCGCCCCATAAGAATGGCGCTACACTAACAGTGTAGCGCAAGCCGGTGGGGACTCTTTCCGTGCTGCCCCCCTGCAAAGTGCTGTCCTAGGCCTGGGCCTTGTCTTGAGCATTAATTCATTTCAATGGCCAGAATAAATTATTATGAATGTATTAATGCTTAAGAGCTCTTGGCGTGCCTAAATGCTCCAAGATGTGTCTAGCCACTTTCTGCCTGTGCTATAGCCAAAAGATAAAACTACAAACTACTTTGTCAGGAGGGCGTATATGGATGTCCTCCTATGATGGCGCGGCACGCTCTGTGATTGCTGAGCCCTTTGGTGACAACGCGAAAGAAGGAGAAGAGAGACAATAACTGGCTTGTGTTAAAGGGACATGTACGCTGATAATCAGGACACTGATTATCAGCGCAGTCCCAACAATGCTGCCAAACAGTGCCCATCAGTGCTGCCAATTAGTGCCCATCAATGTCATCTATCATTTTCTTCCTACCAATGCCCACCTGTGCTGCCAATCAGTGCCCATCAGTGCCTCCTCATTAGTGTCATCTATCATTTCCTGCCTACCAGTGCCCATCAGTGCCTCCTCATCAGTGTCATCTATCATTTTCTGCCTACCAGTGCCCATCGGTGCCTCCTCATCGGTGTCATCTATCATTTCCTGCCTACCAGTGCCCATCAGTGCCTCCTCATCAGTGTCATCTATCATTTCCTGCCTACCAGTGCCCATCAGTGCTGCCTATCAGTACAGAAAATCATTGGTACCCCAGGATGAAGATCTGCCTCTCTGCCTTTTCATTATGTGTACAGTAGGCTTCATTCACAATAGCCCACATGGTAAAATGCTGCGTTTTACAGTGCAGGCAGTTGTTAGGCCTCATGTACACGGCTGCTGGTAAACGGATGTTCAGAGGCAGTTGGATGCTTTTTTCAGCTGCCCCTGAACTCATCCAATGTTATCTTATGTGTACATGTACATAGGTTCGTTTAATGTCGTTTTTAGGCAGTTGGGTTTAGAGGCCTTTTTTGGAAAGCAAAAAAATGAGTTCAGACGCTGAGTTTAGAGGCATTTCAAGCGCCAACGCTTCTAAACGCGGCTAAATGCAGTAACTCGCGTTTCGTTTACAGGCGTTTTTTGTTTTTAGCTATTTTGAAAATAAATAAATAAATCTTTTTTTTTTCCCAAGCGCTTCTAAACGCAAATGCGGCTAAACAGACGCTTCAAACGTCGGTTACTATCTGTCAAGTTAAATCGTTCAGGAGAGGTTGTAAAAACATCCCGTGTACATTAAGCCTTAGTGTGAGGTCCAGGCGGGCAGCAGTGTGATTTTCGGCATGGTTTACTTTTTTCTAACATAGTTTCACTGCAAGGGCACAAATTTTGCATTCAAAAAGCACGTTGGACACGTATGCGCAGTGCACCTGGCCGCAGCCTGCCATAGACTTTGACAGGCTGCAAGCAGCAGGGCTGGACGGACGCAGCACCTAAATCACCAGGAGGGACGCACTACAATAAGCCCTGCGTGCAAGGGGGAGAGGGGGAGAAGTGTTTAATCAACTGTATAACAACAAGAGGAACCAGTTATCATGTCCAACTCACCTACATACGTCATGGTGGTGTAGGGTTTACATCTGCTCTGACACTGAAGTATAAGTGACCAGTGACAGGAAGGAGGTTTCATATCCTTTGTCTCTACATCTGTATTAAATACTTTCTCCGCATTACAAAACTGCCCAAGAGAAGCTCTGCTACAGCAGGTGACAGCTAGTGAAAAGTGCAGGGATATGACATGACATCTATCTATATATATATATATATATATATATATATATATATATATATATATATATATATATATACACACACACATACATACACACACACACACACACACACACACATATATACATACATACACACACACACACACACACTCCCCAGCCACTTTATCAGGTAAACCTGTTCAATTGCTTGGTAACACAAATTTCTAATCGCCCAATCACATGGCAGCAACTCAATGCATTTAGGCATCTAGACAGGTGAAGACGGGGATGGGGAAGGAAGGGGATTTAAGTCTAGGTTCACATCTATGCGGCTGCGTTTGATGCGTTTTTCAGGCATGTTTTTCAGTGCATTTTGCGTTTTTAAACCAGCGTTTTTTAATGCGTTTTTGAATGCAGTTTTAATGCATTTTAAGTTTTATTCTTTTTTTTTCTCTTTAAACGCACTGTATATAGCTGGTTGCTAAGGAGGGGGCCAGGAAGCCGTAAGCCACGTCCCTAGCCACCGATTAGTCATCAGCTGTCAGCAGGGTTCTCCGCTAAAAGCCTAATGTAAAAAAATTAAAATAAAAATTGCCAGCAAAAAATTTTTGGAAAAAAACGGCGTGGGGCCATACCAGGCCCCCCCCCCCCAATTAAAAAAAAATATGGCGTGGGGTCCCCCCCAAAATCAACAGTGTAGTCCCTCGTGCTATCAAGTAAATCAAACTGATCTAATAAAAATTGCAGCTAGACCTAAAGTGTATACAGTGCACAAAATTGGTGTAGGATAAAAAATGATCAGCGCAACTTAATAGAATAAATGGATGTTACCTGTGAACAAATGAAAAAATCTCCTATGTAAAATATAATCCTGTGCAAATTTATGCAATGAAGTGTACTGTGCAAGATGACAATGAATATTACAAGATACAAAATAAACTCCTGTGCACATAACGTAACGTGCAAATAGCTAATATATAGATAAACAAACTGTGCAAATAAGCATGAAATCCCAGATAGCTCAAATATACAGAACTATATAGTATACACAGTGTTAAAATGGCAATTGTACCCAATACCCATTCACATGGGGGGGGGGGGGGGTGGTCGGGATCTGGAGGCCCCCATCTTAAAGGGGGGTTTCCAGATTCAGATAAGCCCCCTGCCCGCAGACCCCGACAACCAGGCCGGATAGCGAATGAACCGGAAGTGATGTAAGAGGTGTCTGCAACGCTGTGTATTGCACATTTCTGCTGTTTTTTACCTTTTTCTTTGTAAGTGCCCATTTGGCTATTTAATACATTTATTATTTAAATGGTTTGCACTATGGGAGATCCTTCTTTTATCCCCTTATGTGCCCGTTTTCCGTGAATGGCTGTGAATCTGGAACCCATCATTCGGAACACACTATTTGGAGAAACACCACTGGCTATCACTGTTTCTATAGGTCGGGAGATCCATAGATTACCCCCAGCTAAGCTGATTGCCGACACTGTATATACTTCATATTGAGGTAAGAGTCCAGAGAGCATTAAGTGGTGTTTATGAAGATCCCCTTTGATGACACGTTCAGCACTTTATTTATTTATTTGTTTATTTTAAACACAGTGGACTATTATTATACTATATAGTTCTATATATTTGTGCTATCTAGGACTTCACGCTTATTTGCACAGTTTGTTTATATATGTATTAGCTATTTGAACGTTACGTTATTTGCACAGGAGTTTATTTTGTATCTTGCAATATTTATTGTCATCTTGCACGGTACACTTCATTGCATAAATTTGCACAGGAC